>NW_015386253.1:4186605-4214511 GCF_001527695.2 Protobothrops mucrosquamatus | reverse complement strand
ATGCATGTCAGCAGTCCAGGCCTGAAATGCCCCAGGCCCCTGTGCATAGGTGGGAGGAAACACACACTCCATGGTCTAGAATACATATAGATTACGCTGGGCCCTTTCAGGGTCAATTCTTCCTGGTTGTTGTTGATAGCCATTCCAAATGGCTGGAGGTTGTGCCTGTGTCATCTACCACTGCTGCCAAGACCATTCAAGTGTTGAGAAACATTTTTGCTGCACATGGGTTGCCAGATGTTCTAGTATTGGACAATGGTCCTCAATTTACTTCTACTGAGTTTCAGGGGTTTCTACAAGCCAACATGATCCGCCACGCTGCTTCGGCTCCTTTCCATCATTCCACCAACGGTCTGGCTGAACGGATGGTCCGTGTTGCCAAGGACGTCCTCAAGAAACTGACTTACGGCAATTGGCATCACAGGTTGGCTGACTTTCTTCTAGTCCATCGTACCACTCCGTGCACTGCCACGGGTAAGTGCCCGGCCGAACTCCGTTGGGGTCGTCAGCTCGTGACTAAATTGGACAGGCTGCATCCGGAGCGTGTAGCTTCACAGGTGTCTCAGCCACACCCACCACGGGTCCTGCATGAAGGTGATCCTGTCTGGGCCAGGAACTACGGCCTGGACACCTCTGGGTCCCGGCTGTGGTCTGCAAGGTCTCGGGGCCTCTGTCCTACAAGGTGTCCCTACAACGTGTCCCCCCACGTTCTTCGCCGCCACATTGATCAACTACGTGTGAGGCAGGACTCGCCTAGGGTTCCTCCTCAGTCTCCTCTAGGGGGGGAGGAGGAATGGGAAATGCATTCTTGGAATCAGAATCAACAGCCAACGATGGTTGTGGGGGACAACACGGGTACTCAACACCCACGTTCCACAGGAGATTCAAGTAGAAATTCATGGGGCAGGGGGCAAACAGACACCCCCACACACACTCCAGCCTGGGAGTCCCACCGGAGGTATACTAACTATCCACACCTCACAAACAATACTCCAGACACGGAGAATGACTAGGAGCATACTCACAACTCACAACATACAAAAGAGCAGGCAAAACAAAGGGGGAACACGTCCTTTGCAGCAATGGCTCACAGAAGAATGTCCCCACGCATTAGGGATAACAGGGAGGTATCCCTGGACCCTATCACTACAGAAAGTAACCAGGAAAACCACACTCCGTCAGGAAACATGGAGATGAGTTCAGAGGGGTTGGAAAACTCCATAGTTGGTAGGTCAACCAGGTATAGTGAACAGCAGAGTCCTGACTTCTCGAGCCTAGGAGACGGGCAGGAAAGTCAAACAGAAGTTACGAGACAACCACAGGTTAATTCACCTAGTGTGGGAAGCAACGGGGATAACACTACAAGCTCCCCAGGTCCGAGAAGGTCGCTAAGGGTCAAAGGCCCTCCCAAATACCTTGCAGATTACGTAAGGTGAGCATGTATATATTAATAACTTGAATTAGAGGTCCAGACTGGTTGACTCTGTGGAAACGGGGTTGGGGCACATCGGGTCTCTGTACGACGGAACAGCCCCACACCTTACACACACAGTGTGACACTAATACAACAGTTATTAACACAAAACCTTACTATGGTGGCGTCCATGTTGGGCGCAGTATTATTTCATCTAGGGGGGAGGGGTGTTGTGTCCTGAGCCTGCAAAAGCAGGCTCGGGACGTTGCAAGAGTCCCGGGCATTTGCAAAAGCTGCCCGGGACCAGACTGAGTGGCGCCGGCCTTGCGTGCATGCGCAAGGCGGGAAAAGACCGCCTTGTGATTGGTTGGAATTGCCCGGGGATCAGAAGGTATAAATAGAGGCTTGCGTGCCTCTGCTCGGGTTGTTCGTAGATTGGAAGCAGAGAATAAAGACCTGTTAGAAATGCATCGTGTCAAGCGCCATTATTCTCCGGACTTAACAGTCCACAACATACTGGCTACACTCTCTGGATTTTTATGCTGTCACTTTAATTCTTTCATAATAAATTTCAGTACAGTAATTAGAACTAAATGAGAAAGATTTGTTCCTTGATTGTTTGTTTTCAATCCTGATTTGTCTTAGAGAGTTCTGTTATCCCTTGTTCTTTACTCCTCTCAGTAGGTCTAACTGTTTAATAAATCACAAAAAGTCTATACTTGGTGAGCTGATTTCTTCCATTTTTTATAGACCAGAATTATATCAGAGCTTGTGTATGACTTAAAAACCAAAACTTGTAAAAAACAAATAAGCCAAGCTTCTGTAGTTTGCCAAATGCTACATTCTTATATTAATAGAAAGGGGAGCAGGATGAATAGGCTACATGTATCTGCACACATTTCACTTACATTATTCTTTGTGAATATCCCCACAGCTTTTTTCTTTTATTATTACTTTTTATTATAGTAAAATATTTAATTTTTGCCTTACAGCATCCTAAATATAAAATAACTCATTGTACATCAGACTGATTTGATAGAGTTAAATCTACACACATATCTGCCTAAATACAAAAACAAAATAGGGAAATATTTTTTATATTGTAAGGCAGGTGGAAAAACAATCTAGAAACTATGTAGGTGAAACAAAATTAAGAGGAAATGTCCAAAATGAGAGAGAATTATTCCTGGAATAGTCCTTGACTGTGACAAGATGAGAAAAGGCAAAACAAGATTAATAGCCTACACTAGCCTTCATTACCTTGAATATGTTGTACTTCAGCTTTCAGAATTTCCAACCACTCTGAATAGTGATTGATATAGGAAGATAAGCTTAAATCAAGTTTAAGCTCTGGAAGCTATTTGAATGCAATCTACACAGCTCTTCTGTATACAGCTGTATTGACGATATCTGCCATTAACTTTTTCCAGGATGTTTTGTTAATTTCTAATCTCTGCTAGGGTGGTTTCCTATGAAATATTAGCCAGGTTCAACCCTGATTAGCATCCAAGCCCAGATAGGTTTGGTCAGATAGCTCTGTTGATATTTAGTTAATAATGTATGAATCCCTTAATGAGCTACAATGTGTTTTGAAATGAAGTAGCCATCCCTAATGTTGATCTTATCAAATCATACAAAACCAGTATGTCCACTCTAGCCCAACAATTTCCTATTGGAATCTAACTTTAGAAATTCATTAAGAAGAACAATTTCTATTTTATTTACCAAAGATTACTTCCTCTAGTTTAAGAAATCAAAGTACAAAAGTTTAATGTACAGGTAGTCCTTGATTTATCACTGGTTGTTTAATGACTGAAGCTTCAGAAAGGATCCGGCTGTCAAAATGTTGTGTCATTCCCCATGGTCCCATGATCCTAATAGGGTGCTTGGAAACATGTTTGCACCAGTTGCCAAGCACCTCACAGTCATGTAATCACCATTTGTAATCTTCTCTGAGAAGAAGACTTTCTCTCCCTCAGAAGGTCAGTGGGGAAGCTAGCAGAGAAGATGCAAGCTGCTGCTGCTGCTGCCTACTGAGAGGCCTTGCTCTAGTCTTTGGGGGCTGGCTGAAAGAGCTCTGTTGGGGGAATCTCAGCGCTCTCTCTCTCTCTCTCTCTCTCTCTCTCTCTCTCCCCCCCCCCCTCAGAACTGAGATTTTTAGCCCAATGAAAGATTTCCCCTCCCCTCTGGCCATTGGGGTGAAATCCTTTGATGCAGTGGTTCTCAACCTGTGGGTCGGGACCCCATTTGGGGTCGACCGACCATTTCACGGGGGTCGCCAAGCAAGGCTGTCTGCCATTTTTTTGTCCGCCATTTTTTTGTCTGCCATTTTTTCCCCCTTTTCCGGCGGGTGCCTTACCTCCCTTGGGCTGGGCCAGCTGGTGGTCGGCCTGCTCCGTCTCTGCCGCTTGCCAGCTACGCCTCGGCCGGCACAGGGGGCGGAACCACGCATGTGCGGCGCTCCCGGGCAGGGAAAGTCCTCGACTTACGACCGGTTGGGTAGTCCTCGACGTACGACCGGTTTAGTCCTCGACTTATGACCGGTTTAGTCCTCAACTTACGACCGGTTGGGGTCGCAGCATTAAAAAGGTTGAGAACCACTGCTTTGATGGATTGCATGAAGAGAGTTAAAATCCTAAAGATTTTAGCTCCATCCTTGCAGCCCAATGAGAATCCCCTCCCCCGTGGATCCTCCTAGGATCTTTCCCTGAGAGACACTTCATGCTCTTTACCTGGGATTCTGTCCATTTTAACTCTCCAGGAGATTGCTTAACAACCATAATTGGGAGTGCCAGGATTAGTATCAAGGAGCAAAGCAACCATTTGCTCAATGCCTGAGATTCTGAGCTCAGTTTTGATCACATTTGTATTTTCCAAATGTCATTACGTAAACAGCAGCCAGACCAGTATATTCTTTGTTTTCCTGTTCCTTAACCAGACAAGCAAAAGAAAACTGCACTATATTCTATTGCTAATAATAATGTTATAGCTTTTAAATCACATCCTCAGAATTGGTAGTAAAATGATTATGCTCTGGATGAAGAACCACATTAATCAGTTCAGTGCTCTGGAGTCATTCTGTCATTGCTCACAGCTGTTCTGTGCTGTTCCTCTGTCCCTTCTGCTTTTTACCAGCTGTCCTGCATCAATGGACAATGGATGCTTCCTTCTGTTTTGTATCACAATTATGTAAATCATTGTGCTCTTTTTTATTACTATCAGTCTTCTAATTCTGTTCTTGTTTATTTCAGGCTACAAATACTTCTGACAATTAAATTCCACTTTAAAATATTTATTCTCTGTTATTCACAAGTTTGTATGTGGATCAAGTAGGAAAATGCTACCTTCAAATTAACTAAATTTACAGAGACTAACTCAGTGTTAAAAGGCTCTGGTGTTTTTGATGTCTTGAAATTCCCAGCTGGGAAATTTGTTTTGCTTTGGCCTTTCAACCAAATAAATATTTGTGAAAGGTTCTGAACAAAATTTGAGGTCATAGGAAGGAATCCCATGGCAACATCTTATTTATTTATTTATTTATTAAATTTATATACCGCCCTATCTCCCTTACGGGACTCAGGGCGGTGAACAGGCGATACTAAAAACCACGATAATAAATAAATAGTTTCTGTTCTAAAATCTTTACTGTATCTCATAAATACTGAAGTCTATGCTAGTCTCAACAGCCTTCTCTACTTGGAATTCTCCATGGTTCTTAATAAACACTAGAAATTACTAGCCTGAAATTCAATTCCTCTGGAGTCTGGATGGTTATACTGTCATTTCTTTCAGCAGTGTAGACTGAAAGCTAGACATACCTTGCTGCATTGTCACATACTACTGGCTAAGTTCACACATAGGGTTGAGCTTAATGTGATTTACTTACCTTAGGGGTTAGCATATTATTTGAACTTTGCTACCATGATTACTAAACCAAGGTTCATGTTTAGCCCCCTTATATGATCCAGACTGGCAGGATGCCAAATGAGCTGAAACAATCTTTCAAACAAGCAAAGGAAACTTGTTTAGCTATTACGTGGCATTAAATTTGCACATGACAGACGGATTATAGGATATAGAGCACAAATTAAAAAGCGAAATATGAAACTTTTTAAGTTCCTCTTCTAAATGCAATTCACACAGCCACCCTGATTTTACACCTCAGTTCCTGATTGCTATTTTTCATTTCAAAAGCCAATGTGTGAAATCTTGATCAATTCATGTAAAACAGAAAAATTGGGTACTTGCTTTATTTATTTATTTATTTATTTATTATTTAAATTTATATAAATAATTGAGGAAACCCACCTTTTTCAAGCTATTAACAAAACATATACCGACACCCATCATCCTTTCCTTCCAGGATAAGCAACATTATACCAACAAGAGAAGGAATAAGGGTAAGGCACAAAAATTAAATGCATAATAGAAGCATGTGGTGTAAAGTTTAGTCGATACCAAACTATTTGATATATCTCTCCATACCATTTTGTCCCCTAGCAAATTATCCTGCACTATATTCTATTGCTAATAATAATGTTATAGCTTTTAAATCACATCCTCATTAAATCCATACACCACTTCATATAGTCTCTTTTGCTTTTTAAACTTCTCATTTCTCTCTTTCCAGGATCTCATCTCCCCAGACAGTTACAATTTCTCAGACTTCTTCTTGTCCTATTTTTCTTTCATATTTTACAGTTCAGTTCTCATTCATTCTTTTTATATGAATGTGTATTACAAAGTGTTTCTTTCATACTGGTCATTCATTTCTGTTTATATTTTTTCATTTTGCAAATCCAACTTTCACATATATATAACAAAGTAATCAGAAGCACAACCTTATACATTGCTTCTTTTGATAAATATTCATTATTCACAAAAGATTGCATATTGCTCACATTTCTATCAGTATCTGCATCTTAAAAATTTGCAATTTCTCCATATTTTGTAATAATCTACCAGAATGCATGAATTAACCTCGTGAATCAAGTGCTTTTTTTCAATTTATGAATAACTTGAACTTATTTACTTTCCTGTCAAATATAAGTGCCTTAGTCTTGAAAGAATGAATTTTCATAACTGTACTCCATATTGCATTAGGCCACAGGTGTCAAACTCACTCTTGTCACATGACGTATTGTAATGTTTCACGACGTTGTTTGTCTTTGCGGAGCGGGGGTGGGTGTGGCCTGCACCTGATGTATCCGACCCGCAGGCCGCCAGTTTGACACCCCTGCATCAGGCAGTCTGATGTGTTTTGTAAATCATTTGGATTCTGAACCAACAATATAGTAATGTCTGCAAATAAAACAACACATATATTTTACATCCCCAACCAACACATCTCTAATGTTATCATAATATTCTTTACATGATAATAATACTAGTAGTTCAAGTAGTCATCACTTAAGCCTAATTGGGATTGGTAATTCTGTTGCTAAATGAAGTTGAGTAAAAATCATGACTCTCCTGCTTAGTGACAGCAGTTCCAGTAGCCTCACAACAAGTGATTGTTAAGCAAATCACCATGGTCATTAAATGAGACATCACATGAGGTATGGCATTGTTATCCTCATCAAAAACATCTCAGAAACAATCAACAAAGATCAATTTGGTCTAGTGATTAAGGCACCAAGCTAGAAAGCTGGAAATTGTGAGTTCAAGTCCTGCCTTAGCCAAAAAAGCCAGCTGGGTAACCTAGGGCTACTTACTCACTCTCAACCCAGCTCATGATTGTTGTAATGGGGACAATAGGAGGAGGAAGGTATGCTAGATATGTGCATCACCTTGAGTTATTTGTAAAAATAATAAAGGCAGAATAAAAAAAAATAAACTATTGGTTCAGACTTAGAAACAACCAGCCATCTTTAAGTGATTTTGGAAGGACAACTATTGCAAGAATTTATTTTTGAAGAAATATTCAAGCTTGCAGAAACACAAAAATGAACTCTGAAGTTCAGAGTCTGCTGTACAATTAGGTAAGAGGGTTGAATGAACAGTAATGCCTATACTTCCATAATTTTAATTTAAATAGGGGATATTTTAATAAATGAAGCAGGAAAGCAATCTTGAAATCAGTTCTTTTGTTATCTGCATTTACAGATAATCCTTGGATTACCATAGCAATTGGGGCTGGAATTTTTGTCACTAAGCAATGTGGTTATAACATGCCATCATGTGACCACATCACTTAGCAATGCCATTCCTGGCAGTTCTCATTACCATTAATAAGTGAGAACCATGTGGTTGAGGACCTCAAGTGACCATGACATGGCACTGAAAAATGTAAGTAGGCTGGTGTGTAAGGACTTCAGCCAAGAGCTATTGGTGGGCAGGTGCTACTAAATACAGTGAGCAAGATGGGTATCATGAATTGGTGCTATGGAATGTGGGCAGATGGATGCAATGGAGTATGAGAACCACATTGGGAGAAAAACCAGTGAGAGCAACTTGAATCTTCTGCTGCCTTCCCCATTGACTTTGCTTGTGGGATGCCCGCAGGGAAAGTTGCAAATGCTAATCATATGACTACAGCATAGGACAGTGATGGCAAACCTTTTAGAGACTGAGTGCCCAAACTGCAACCCAAAACCCACTTATGCATCGTTGGGTGCTGGGTGGGTGTTGCCCATTGGCTGGGTGTTGCCCATTGGGTGGGTATGGCCCATTGGGTGGGCATGGCTGCCTTGGTAACAGCAGACTGGGTGGGACTAAAAAGTTCAATCAATCAATTCCAACTTTGCGAGATCTTTTTTTCCCCCACGAGAAGTTGAAATTGATTGATTGATTGAACCTTTTTTTTTTTTTGCTCATGGCGGCGGAGGCCTAAAGCGAAAAGATTTTATAAAGCCCAGCTGAAGGCCTAGGACTGGGGAGACGGTGCGTGTGCCCACAGAGAGGGCTCTGAGTGCCGCCTCTGGCACCCGTGCCATAGGTTCGCCACCACTGGCATAGAACATTGCAACTGCCATAATTGAAAACTGGTTGCCTGAAACATGATTATTTGACTGTGGGGATACTATAATGGCTGCAACCTTGAGACCAATCACTAGTTCTCTTTGTTCACCACTGTCATAACTTTGAATGGTCACTGAACAAGTGATCATAACCAATGGATTACTTGTACTTCTTTACATAATAATACTGTTCATTATCTGCCTTTGCAACATTGGGCAAACTTCTTAAAGCTGATGTGAAAGAAACCCATACTTTGTTTCTTCAACTAGGTCCTGACAGTCCTTTCTAACTTTTCATTTAGGTCAAACAAACTTTCATGAAGGTATTCCTTCAACGTTGGGATAAGGTGGACATCACATGGTGCCAAGTACGGCCTTTATGGTGAAATCTATTTTTGCAATTATCTCTTAGGTGGCTCAGGAGATGTGAGGCCTAATGTTGTCACATTGCATGTTGCTTCTGAACTCTACTTAATTGTTTCAAAGTTTTAAGTGTTAACATGCAGCATTCTGAATTAAGTATGGTGCTAGGTTCAAAGAAATCAAATAACATGATCTGCATCCAAAAAAAGCTACAACCCCCAACCCCTATTACTATAGGTTTTCCTGACAAAGGGTTTTGAATTTTTTGCTTCACTGGTGAAGTTTGTGATGATATTACATGGACTGACATGTTGTTTCTGAGTCATAATGATGCACCCATATTTCATCAGTAGTCACAGTGCTGGGAAAAAATTATTTATTTTCATTCTTTTAGCATGACAACAATTGCTTGCAAAGTTCAACTTCTAAACTTATCTTTGCATGTGAGGATCCATCTTGCATAAAGTTTCTGATACTGAAGAAGATCAATAGTATATTTACACATTCCTATGAAAAATGCTGAGCTTGGCAGCACCCTTTTAACAATCTATTGATAGTCTTTAATTAGTTCTTCAGTCTTTCTCATTTGAAACCTTTTGGTTGCTATCACAGCTTATCCACTTTGTTCTTGATCACATTGATAAACTCTTCCTGCTTCACCATCTTTATATATTTTGGTACAGAACTTTTGTCAACATAATAATCAGTGTAAACCACCTATAGTTGGCAGTGAATTCTGAGTGAAAGAACTCTTTCAGCAATCAAGAATGCAATCATGGTGCACAATTAAACATTTTTTTCTTGGTCATTTCACAAAGTACAACAATATATAATAGTACAGCTTTCTGCTAACTGAAGGGAAAGAATAGATGCTAAAGAACATGACAGAGCTTCTACTGTATCAGTACTGCTATCTGTTGGCAATTTATAACATTGGTGACATTACATTTCTTTCAGTCCTCCTTGAATGGGATGATTGTTTCAGGGAATTGAAAGCATAGCAATTTTTCAATTTCCTGTTTTGTTTCTCTTTCTAAGGACAGATTTGCCTCAGATGTCAAAATCATTTGATCAGCTTTGGGTACAATGAAGCTTATGCAGGTATTCCTCAATTTATAATTATTAATTTAGTGACAATGACACTGAAAAAAGTGACATGCAACCAGTTCCTGGACCATCCCTATAGACACGTGAATAAAATTTGGGTGCTTGGCAACTGGCTTGTATTTATGAGAGTTGCAGCATCCTGGGGTCATGTGATTGCCATTTGCAACTTTCCCAGTCAGCTTCTGACAAGCAGAATCAAGGAAAGAAAGTTGGACAAAAAAAAAGGGCATAAAACTGGGCATATCTCATTTAAAACTACTTACAGACTTACAGAATCTTACAGAATATCAGAGTTGGGAGGAACTTGTAGGTCATCTAGTCCAACCCACTGCTCAAGCAGGAGATCTATACTATCTCTGACAAGTGGCTGTCCAATCTCTCCTTGAAAGCCTCCAGTGATGAAGCACTACCTTGCTTAGCAATGAAAATTTTGGTCCCAATTGTAGTTGTAAGTTGAGGACTACCTGTATTATCTTTTTAAGGATGGTGCTCTTTGCTAATCTGCTACTTATTCTCTCCTTCCCTTTAGGAGGATGCATGCTCTTTATCTTAGTATTGCCAATAATATATGCATTGAAAGTAAAGATTGACTCTCTGGATGCTTTTCCAAATGTTAGTAAATAAGTTAGTCTGCTCAGAAATCTTCTAGAATCTAGCCTGTTTGAGGTGTGGATAATATCCATCTTGAGTTTTCTATCTCCAGGTTTTAGATCTAGGAACAGCACTATATCGTGTAGCAAAACAAGGCAATGACCTCCAAGGTCCCTTCCAACTTTACTACTACTACTACTACTACTACTACTACTACTACTACTACTACTACTACTACTACTATTATTATTATTATTATTATTATTAATGTCATGTTGGCTAATTGAAGAATAATTTAATCACTTGTGTCCTACTTTAGGTAGTTGAAGAAAAAGAAATAATACACAAAACAAGGAGGAGGGTTGTTTGAAGAAAAGAGATTGAGAATACACTAATTTTGTTCAATGAAGCTATTAATTGATTGAATATTAGTATGAAATTAAAGATATTGAATATTAGTATGAAATTAAATATTTTTTTTCCTTTCCTTTAAAGGCCATTTAGTAGTTAGTAATTTGGAAAAAGTAACCTGTTAAGGAATGAGGAAAGGGATTAATGTTTCCAAAGAGCCAAAGGATTTTCTCCCTGAAAATATAAAAAGTTGTATACTTATGCTGGTCTCAATGCTGCATTAAGAGTTGAAACCCCGGACAGAGCAGATGTTGTGCAATATTGCTTTTTATTTAGATTAAAGCTCAATGAAAATTACTAGATTATGTGAACAAAGACTCACATCTTTTAAAAACTCTATCTCTTCTCAGATCAGGTTGTATCACCAAGTGTTAAAAAAATTGATAAAATTCAGAAGTATAATACATTAAGTTTAGCCCTGTCTCAGGTTTTCATTGGTTTTATTAGGTTTGAAATTGAGTTACACAAATATTATTCTGCTAGGTAACTAACCCTAGTTTTACCTAAAATGACTTAGTTGCTAGTGATCTATGAGAAATAGGTATTAGCAGATTTGCTGTGTTTTTCTTTGTAGGATGCACGTCAAAAATTCCGTTCAGTTCTGGTAGAAGCTACAATAAAACTGGATGAACTTGTGAAGAAGATTGGAAAATCTGTAGAAGATTCAAAGCCTTACTGGGAAGCCCGAAGGGTTGCTAGGCAGGTAAGAATACAATTGAAAAAAACTATGCTATTAGTTGATTGGAATACAACTTTAGAGGCACAATAAAAACACAATGGCATTGTTTATAGCACATGATCTCCATGTTATGATGCTATGATGGGTATTTCAACTGTATGCTTCCTATGAGACAGTGACCTTTTTCTCCTTCCAAGCGTGATGAATACCACCCATGCAGATCTTATCTATTAAAAGGCTTGTTTATTCTCAGTCCCTACTATTAACGATCACTGCAAAATTTCTAGTAATTCATTCATACTTCTTCATTGCAGTTATTGTAAATGCATCACAATAGAATCAATTATTCTCTTTTTCCTCAATTATGACTTATAGAAAGTTGTACTTTCTAGATTTTTCTTTCTGTAAGCAAAAGGAAAAAAATAATCATGATATCACCTAAATGAGTCTTTTTCATACTGTATAATGGAATTGTGGGTGGATTCACTTAACTTGTGATAGTCAGTCTGAAAATATTGCAGCCTTCCAACCAGTGGTGGGATTCAAATATGTGAACAACTGGTTCTTTGTATGGATGCCGCTTCCGGAAGTCCATTCTGGGCCTGGGCAACAAAAAATTAGCTACCAGTTCTGCCGAACTGGTGCGAACTGGCTGAATCCCACAACTGCTTCCAAGTGAGCTGACAAAAAACTGAATTGGCACAAACTGAATGTGAACCTTCTAAGGGAGCATATTATTGACTTATTTTTGAAGATTTTCTAAAGCTACTCCCTGGATCTGCTTCTAAAATGAATTGAGAATATTGGCTAATATACTTGTCAATTATTGATTACTGTGCTCTGAATTTATTACTTATTTTAGAATAATGTTTCTGCAGACTCTGCAGAAGGGAGAAGTTGTGACCTTTTCTCTACTTGATCTCTCCAAAGCTAAAAAGCCTAATCCATATTGTCTATTCCCTTGCTAAATCTGCAGCTATTCTGATCTTGTTGCCCTCTTCAAAAGAATGCATGGTGGTTTATTGGGAGCTAATTTGCTACAATTTTATTTTATTTCATGTTAGTGAAAATTGTAGAGCTGTACTTTTGTTGGGTTATGAGCTAGCTCATTTCCGTATAACAGTGGATTAACTTTTCTGGTGCAGTGATGCTTCTTTAATTGTTCAGAATCCACGGAGTTGATTTTTGAGTATTTTCTTTGCCTCTTGAAATATACAGTTTTGGATCCAGGAAATATATGCATATTGTTGAATAAAAATTAGAAGATGCTCCTGAAATTCATTATGTGCTACGGTAGCTTAAAAGCTCAGATTTTAAGCTAAAAACTAGAATGTCTCTAATATTTCTTCTGTAGTGAACTCACTGATTTTAAAGAAGTTACTATTTCTAAGGGAACAAATAATGGTGACTTACTTTACAGTATGTTATCTTTATATCTAAATATGTAACCATAACTATAAGTTTTCCCAGTTCTTATAGGACAGTGGTGGGGTAACCTATGGCACGCGTGCCAGAGGGGACACTCGGAGCCCTCTCTGTGGACACGCGTGCCTCGCTAAGTTTTCACAGGAAAAAGCCATTTCTCAAACCCCTTCCTAGCCAAAACAAGCCTCCGGAGCAAGCACGCTGTTTTCAGCTTTGAATTATATCAAATCTGACACAAGAAACAGATTAACAGATGACCTGAGTGCTGCATGTGTTGCTCTCAAATTTACAAAGTATGAGCCAAGGTTAGACAAATTATCAGCATACATACAACAGCAAAAATCACATCAATTGTTCAAAAGCATGCCAAATGCAAACTTTTACCTTTCAATAAAAAGTTTGTATTATTGTATTGTATTATTGTATTATTATTGAAAGCTTTGTTATTGTGTTTTTCTTTTAAGACAAAAGATGTTAATGTATGAATTGTTTTTTCTAAACTAAAACCTCAGTATTCAGGTTAAATTGCCGTGTTGGCACTTTGCGATAAATAATTGGGTTTTGGGTTGCAGTTTGGGCACTTGGTCTCTAAAAAGTTCGCCATCACTGTTATAGAAGCAGGAAGAAAATTTATATTACATTACATCACATCACACCACACTGTACTGTACCATACCATACCAACATGCTCCTAGAAAGTCTGTTAATTAACCAAGCATACCAAAACTATATTTAACTTCCTTTTGAATGGGAAATTTTCCCAACTTGGTTTATAGAAGCAAACAAACAAATAAAAACCGTTCCTTACATAATAGGAAAATTAATAGGGAAAGAAAGAAAGAGGAAGAATACTAAGGTATCAATTCTTAATCTATATACTACTAAAACTCTCACTGTGTTTATCTGTTGTTTGTACCTTCACGTTAGCCCAAACAGTACATTATATTACAACAATTTTTGAATCAAAATACCGAAAATCCATTAATTTGAAAAATGTATACAAATAATCTAGTACCCATTACTCCTGTGCAATTGAAATTTCTACTATGCTCAGACCAGCTTTATTTGCAAAGTTGTGGCCGTGGCAACATCTCCTTGGTCACGAGATTATGGTTTCCAATTCTCCTTGTCAGCTTCCACAAACAAAGTCAATGGGGAAGCCAGCAGGAAATTGGTAGTCACTGCTGCCCCAATGCTCTTTTGCTGACTCGATGTCTTTCTGTTTATCTGTTTAGGTAAGTAAATATTGGCTTATTATTGAAGTTCATTTGCTAGTGTAATTATTTTTCTATTTATGACCAGACTATTCAGAATTGGAATAAAAATATGGTTGGACTAAAATATGTTCATTCTAGTTACATTAGATTGCATTATCTTTTTTCTAAAAGGTTGAGCTACCTTTCACCATGGGTTGAGGTATCATTAGTATGTTGATAATACACTACTGTACATTTCTGTTTTTGTGGAATTAAGCAATGTTGTGAATGTCCTATCTTGGTGTTTGGAGAGATCTGGATGGAGAACATCAGGATTCAAATGCACCCTGGCAAGACTGAGTGGCTTTGAGCTTTGGGCCCACTGATTCTAGGAACAGAACAGAATAATAAAGTTGGAAGGGACTTTGGAGGTCTTCTAGTCCAATCCACTGCTCAGGCAGGAAAGTCTATACTATTTCAGACAAATGGTTATCCAATCTCTTCTTAAAAACTTCCAGTGTTGGAGCATTCACAACTTATGGAGGCAAATTGGTCCACTGATTAATTATTCTAACTGTCAGGAAATTTCTCCTTAGTTCTAGGTTACTTTCTCTTTCATTAATTTCCATCCATTGCTTCTTGTCCTGCCCTCAGGTGCTTTGGAGAATAGTTTGACTCTCTCTTCTTTATGGCAACCCCTGAGAACACTGCTATCATGTCACCCCTAGTCCTTCTCTTCATTAAACTAGACATACCCAATTCCAGCAACCGTTTTTTATATGTTTTAACCTCCAGGCCCCTAATCATTTTTGTTCTACCCACTTAGCCACTCATGCACCCAAGGCCAAATCCAGGGCTCAGCAGTCCCCAACTTATCTTTTCTGTTTTTTTGCAACTTCTGAGAGAGGTTTCTGGCTGATACGAAGCTCAGTGTAGGAGATGATCAGCTGGCCAAAGGGTGGGATGCATCATCAATCTTGAGTTCTTTCTCATGCCCACAAGAGATCTAAATCCAGCCCACCTTGAATTCTGTTGACCCTTATCTATCAATTTGTTTTGACTGTTAGTAGTTCAGATTCTTCTAGAGAGCAGTAGCATACAATAAACTTATATTCATTTGAACTGCCTGGACTACTGATTTCCTGTGCTTGACACTCAGCTTTCCTATAGAGGAAGCCTTGTGGGAACCTCATGTTATTTTGCAAGCAGAGGCTATTCTCACAATCATGAAATTAATTCCCCTTTCAATGTAGCCAAATATAGCAAACAAATTTGCAATGCAATTCTTCATTAAAATCAAAACTTCAAACAAATTAATAAAAATAATTTATTATATTGTGGAAAGCATATTGCAGAAATGCATATTTGGCAGAATTCAATATAAAAATTGTGTATTTGAGAAACAAAAAAACATTGGTGATGATTTTTTAAGCAATTAAATAAAAAATTATAAAAAGATATTTAGTTGGGATGAATCAAATTGAAGTAACGATTCTTCATCCATTCCTGTGAAAACATGAGCTGCTGAATATTTTGCATTGTTTCTTATACTGGCCAGATCAATTAGCTGTTTATTTCTTTGATTCACAGAGAAGTTTTTATTCTGGCTATTTGTTTAGGAATCATCTTACTGTGTTCTGTTTTTGTAGTTCATTGTCCTGATTTCTAGTTTCCATCTTTTTCATTGGAAATTATTTTTTTATAAGTCTTCTTTCATGTTCCGTCAAGTCTTGATTGTGAGTAAATTATGTAGGTATATAGGCTATCAAGGGAATATATTTTATAAGACAATAATTGCAGTCATAAGATATCAATCAGCTAATGCTGGTAAGAAGTACACGTTACAGAAGATTCTTTTATATTGTGTGCATTGTGTGTGTGAGAGTATTTAGCACCAGCTTTTCTGTAATTTGTGAGTGGAAACTCCATCAATGTGTTATTGCTAATCGTGTGAATAAAATAAAGCCTTGGGAATAATGACTGTAGATTGTATAGGCTGCTAACATTTAAGCAAATATTTGGCTTCTTGCTTATAACTTTAATAGCCTCTGCCTCTTTTCAGTTGTGATAAGTCTGACATCAATAACCTATGAACTTTTGTTTGTGGGAAACGTTGTCTTTACAACTTTCTATACAACTTTGGATTTTTTTAAAAAAGCAAAATGACTATATCAACCAAATGAACTGCTTTTTTGGTGCAAATTATTCTGAAATGCTTTCTGGTATTGTTCCAAATAATATTATGGGGTATTTTCCAATTTATCTTGTGTGTCTGTGAGATCTGTTGGAGATTAAGTCTCTGAATTAATTTATATAGATTGGCAGAAAATGTCAGTTACAATTATTGTTTGAAACATTTCATTAAGAGATGGTACTACCAGTAGATACAAAGAAGAAGTCAAAGTCAAAGGAAAATAAGAAGGGTCATTAGATGAAAACAGGTGGATATTTATTTATCAACAGTGTGACTGACTTTCTCAGCAAGGTTCTGACAAGAGGTATTTTATTGACATCATAGTTTAGCAACATCTGAAGGGCCAAAGCTTCCCCACTCCTATATTATCAAAAAGCCTCCTTAATTACTAGGTAATTAATTTGATAATTTGTACCAAGATCTGCTTATTTTTGGATTATATATTTCTACATTCAGCATTAGAGGATAGAGGACTGGATCAGATTTTCTGCTATTAGAGTAGTTAATAGGAATTATTAACTGCTCTAAAGATTATATGTTATTACCTAAATCGGCTTTAAATATACATGTCTTAAATCTTTTTGTTTTTTTGGGCTTGCTTTAAATAGAGATAATCTGGATCTCAACAGTTGAAGATATTACTTTTAATTTATTAGAAAAGTGATGTTTTAAAATAAGTCTTCTGCACTCAATGTGGTGTCTTAGCAACAAGATCTGATTATGTATATGAGCACTATAACTTTGAAAAAAAATGTGAAGGGAAGCTGGTTCACCCCGAACGTATAGCATCCTACATGAATTGTCATTTGGATATGTTAAAACTATAGAATAACTTGTACATTTTTGGAAACAATACTGAAACAAGCAGTGATCTACACGAATCTACTTAATGATATGATGAGATGGGGAATGTTACATATATAAGCAGGATATAATCCTTCAATCAATAGAAATAGTTACTACTGGCATCTATTGTACTGACATTTTAAAATCAGCAAATGAAAATCAGACAAAATCATTGGGTAATATTTATCCCTTTCCTTCTTAGTACTAGATCAATTTAATCTTTCATTGCAGGCTCAGCTAGAAGCGCAGAAAGCAACACAGGATTTTCAGAGAGCCACAGAGGTGCTACGGGCTGCTAAGGAAACCATTTCCCTTGCAGAAGAGAGGCTGCTGGAAGATGACAAACGTCAATTTGATTCTGCATGGCAAGAAATGCTCAACCATGCCACACAGCGGGTAGGCTGTATTACTACTCTTCCTATCAGTTTTTTAAGTATTTTAGGCAAGACGGAATTGATACCTTACAGAATATTGCACAGGTTCTAACACATACTTCAGAGACAGTAGATATCAGTAGAAAAGCAGCAAGATTGTTTGCAGGTAAAGTAACCACAGGTTGGTAACAGGTAGAAAAAGGCTGGATCATGATTGATTGGCCTGCAACTGCACAAATAAAACAAATTGACTTAAAGGCACATAACTTGTTTCTTCAGGTCTTTCACCCCTAGCCACCAAAACTGAATCCACCCATTTGGGTGCTGGTCATCCTTTTCTCTTTTTTCCCATTTACCCAGAAAACTAGGAGGATTGATTTGTAATCATGATTTAATATTAATCAGAATTTGGGCATTATTTATGATTAAATGAAAGTAGCTATTTTTTAGTAGGCTCTATGGCCAATGTTAAAAAGAAAAGTAATTGCCTTTTTAGAAAGACCTTGACATAATAATCTAAATGGACTTTTCAGATTCAGTTCCATGATTCTGTGATTGAGTTTAATTTACATGGAAGTTTCTCATCTTTTGCATTTTTGTAACAATTTTAGTCAAATGGCCAATGGGATGTCACTAACGTTAATAAATTATAGCAAGATATTTACAATTCAGATTCCACTGAGCCCTCTTTTTTCTATGCTATTTTGCCAGATATTACTTAAACTTTTGAGGAATATTGTTACTAAAAACAATCTAGGCTTTGTATGTAAAAGCTTAAACTCAAAAACATTTTCATAACCCTTTTTAAAGGTTATGGAAGCAGAGCAGACGAAAACTAGAAGTGAACTTGTACATAAAGAAACAGCAGCCAAATACAATGCTGCCATGGGCAGAATGAAACAGTTGGAGAAGAAACTGAAAAGGGCTATCAACAAATCAAAGTAAGTTTAAATCTCCAAGGGATCATGTGATGTTGTGATTGTTGAGTGTTTTTCTGTCATATGTAAATAGAACCATGAGAAACCATGGGAAATGTCAAAGGCAGCCTTGAGTCATAGACTCCTTCCAAATGCTCAGTACAGGACAAATGCAGAAGGCGTCACAAACAGGAAATAAATATTATGGGATCATAGCTCAGCAGTATATAATGTGTGATTCAGTACAAATCATTTAGCTGTGATATTGCCAGATTAGGGATTTAAAAAGTCTTGCTTGAAGAGTTCTTCATAAAATCTTCTATCAATCTGAATTAATAGTTATGAGTTCTCTGACCAATGGTCTTAGTCAGTGAGCCTTAAGCTGTGGTTTAACCATGGTTGTAAAAAGTAAGACTTGCCTGAAAAATCACAGGAAAACTACATTATAGCTTAACCATTGTAAAAAAGACCTGTTTGATGAATCCTGCCTGGCCTTCATATTTGGTGCTTCATTTATCAATTTGAGCTACTACTATCTTGTGCTTCGAATGCCTTTCAGGATGGTTTAAAATCATCTCTTAGTCCAGGGGTAGGCAACCTTGGCTCTTTTATGACCCATGGACTTCAACTCCCAGAATTCCTGAGCCAGCCGTGCTGAGGGGAAAAGGAGAGGTTTCCAAGCTGAGCCATGCTGGCTCAGGAATTCTGGGAGTTGAAGTCCACAAGTCATAAAAGAGCCAAGGTTGCCTACCCCTGTCTTAGTCAAATTATATTAGCAGCAAGATTATGGCTCAAGGCTGGTAAATGAAACTATAACACTATTTTAGTAGTTTTTCTATTACGATAGAGCACTATGTTAGATACCATTTTCCAGTCTCTGCTATACTGTAACAACAGAATGATTTAATCCAAAGGGCTTTCAGATTCTGGATCAGAAGCTTCTGGGAGATCCCGAGCAACTGGGCAAGGTGGATCAGGTTTCATTTGAACTTGATCTCACTTGTACACATAGAAATTTTCCAACGTTCTCCAGGATTTACTCCTTGCTGTCAGACCCACTGGGTAGATTAGATCAAAAAGACAACTCCACAGGAAGACTAGAGCTAATTTTATTAAGACTGGCTATAATAACAGAATCTTGTAAATCTTACTGTGTTTTACTTCTTCCTCCTTCGTGCAGTTCAATACATTGTCTATTTGAATCACTTCTGAATGTTATCTGGATGTTCTGAACTTGGTGTTTTACTCCTCTGTGCCTTGACAGTGGAGTATCTTGTATATCTTCAATATCATTGTTCTTAACTCTCAATATTCTATTAGGCAATTTGAGAATCTGTGTGCTGTTGTATATAGATTAAATTTAGGTATATTTATCTATTTCTCAACCCCAAGCCCAATGAAATTATTATTTTTTAGGTGGGTAGAAGTGTCACACAAATTAACTAGCATAGTATTACGGTATGTTTTGTATAAACAAATTCCAATATTGAAGTGATAGGATGGCTAGATTGTTTTATATCAACAGGATGGTAGATGGCTGAATGGATGGGAATTAAAAGGGAGTGCATTGTTCTTCTACCAATAATAATGCTATTATGTTCCCATCCTTATAGGCCTTATTTTGAACTCAAAGCAAAATATTATGTACAATTAGAGGTATGTACTTTTTATTTATTTTATGTAGAAGATAAATATATGTAATTCTGGATTGAGTTATGGAGTCCTTGATTCTCTCTGTGCTTGGTTGTTTGTTTGCAGATATTTCATTAGCCAACTAGGTATTATCATCAATGTGAGTTATTGATTTTTCTTATTTAAAGCCATCTGACTCCCCAAAAAGCAACAGAAAAAAACCCCTCATTCACATTTGTTGCTGTTGTAGTGGTTGTTTCATTTTAAGAATGATGAAACTTTTATAGATGTGAAATTTTCTGTATAAATGGGGGGTATTGTCTTTTGGAATTTGAGGAAGAATGCGTAGCATTTAGCATATTTATTTAGTTCTAATTAATTTTATACTATCTTTATAGGAACCAGATTTTTAAAAATTTAATTATAATGTATTAAAACAATAAATCAAGAAATATATTAAGTCTTCTCATAGGACAGTTGACTCTATAGAGAAGGAGACAATTTAGTTTCTTCCGTTCCCCCACCCCTCCAGGAACATTTGCTATTATTTGTCTTGTGGTGTGGGGAATGTAGACAATATATTTCAGTGAGGTGGAAATTCTGCTGTGGGTAATGGATAGTAACCTTTTAGTATGGAGATGTTCTTCCTAAAAAATAGTTAATCTGCACATATGTGAACTTATGCATAATTGACTTTTATATGCTAATATTAGAAATATATACCCAGGATGAAAAGCATCTCTACCTGCTATAATAATCCACAAAACTATATATATATATAGTATGTTTGAGCTATAAGCTTTCAATCAAGTCTTCAATGAAGCTAGCACCAGAACTAGAAAGAACATTTTCAGGATAATTTCTTTAACTAGTATCCTCCTTAGTGTTGGACTCCCATAATCAATCATCCCACAAGATATTGGATTGTCATGCTTGATGAATTAAAGAAATCAAAGTCCAACATGGCGGGAGGATCTTAAAATTGGATGGAGTTATTTTAAAGTTAGAATACTTCATTCTACCTGCTAGATTGAATGATCAGACATTTGTGTAATAAATAAAAAGAGTTCAGTTCTCTGTAAATCTGCTGATCGTGTCAGCTTTATTATTTTGGTGAACAGCTTTATGGGAAAGTTGGGAGGTGTTTTAGAGGGTCCCTAGTGCCCTAATGCAAGTCTTTCTTCACTTGAAACCTATGCAATTTATTGTATATGGATATTTAGAAGTTTTTCTTTGAGTAAGTAAATTTTTTGACTGTTTTATTAGCAATTAAAGAAGATAGTGGATGACCTGCAAGCAAAATTGGCTTTGGCCAAGGGTGAATACAAAACAGCCTTGAAGAACTTGGAGATGATCTCTGACGAGATTCATGAGAGGCGGCGAGCTTCGTCAATGGGGCCCAGAGGATGTGGTGTTGGGGCTGAAGGCAATAGTACTTTGGCAGAAGACTTTTCAGGATGCAAGTTAGAATCAGATAATGTTTCCAGTAAGTAGTAGAAAAAAGTATAGAGTTTTGGCCATGTCAATTTTTTTGAAAGGTTATATCAGCAACTAAGAACTGGTCAAAAAGTACCAGGTGTCAAGGAGCCAATTATAACAGTATAATTAATAGAGTGCCAAAGTACTTTTCAATTTTCCAAACAATTTTTTCCATTGCCATGATACTTTAGAATTTCTTTTTGAGGTGTGATTGAAATCGATTGTTGTGAGAGTGCTGTTTTTACTTTTTCTGTTATGCAACTGTCTGTGGCTTCTCATGTTTTGAATCTGATTAAAAATCCTTTGGGGGGGTTCCTCATGAACATTTCTCGTATTTAGTAGAAATAGGATAAATCAGGAATCTGGAAATCCCGGGATATATGATTGTACCATGAAAAATAGGACAAGCAACATTCTCAGCTTTGTTGTAATAATAGTAAAATTTTGCCAAATCTATTTTCAATTTTGACTTTGTTAAAAAGTTTTTTTAAAACATACAAAATGGTTTAAAATAGGTATTAAAACTATTTAGTACAACTATCCATCTATGAAAATTAGAGAGTTGGTTTCATAGGAGCAGTGGTGGCTCAGTGATTAGAATGCATTATTGCAGGCTAATTCTGCTGACTGCCAGGCTTAGGACACTGGACACGGCTAATATTTTGAAAATGGACGAAGGGCAGGTTTTTTGTATTTATCATTCTCTAGCTGAACCTTTCCTTTGGAAAATGATGACATACCTGTAAGCATGAGTGTGGATGCAGCTGACTTATTTTTATGACAGTTCACTTTTTTCTAATGGCCTGTGGTGATTGGTTGAGGAGAGGAATCATACACCATTTTAATATTACCACCTAGAAGTATCCATGAAGTTACCTAGAACAGAGCTTTTCAACCTTTTCACCCATTGTACCACTTTTAGGACATGGCAACATCCGAGTACCACCAGTCGCCTAGCAAGGTGTCAAAAAATTGACCAAAAAAAAGGAAAAAAGTGATAAAGTACAGGTAGTCCTCGTCTTACAACAGTTCGCTTAGTGACTGTTCGAAGTTACAATGGTACTGAAAAAAGTGCCCCCCAAGCCACAGCTGAGCAAGACATCTGCCTGCTGCTCGGCGGCGTTCTTCCTCCTGTCCGAGGTTTCCATTGTTGTGAGCATTTCTGTTGAGGATTGGCAGTGGGGGTGGGGTGGGGTGTGTTTGGTTTAATCCCCCCCCCCCGTCTGCTGGGTGGTTGCAGCAGGTTTTGGTCATTTCATATGACCCTGGGACACTGTGACTGTCATAAATATGAATCAGTTGCCAAGCATCTGAATGTAAATCACAAGACCCTGGAGATGCTGCAACATTCCAGCTGATCGGCACTTCTTCAGGGCTCAGCGGAAGCACCAGGATCAGCGCCGAGCTCCAGCTGGAGCCTGGCACTGATCCTGGCACTTCCACTGAGCCCTGACAGCCCCGAAGAAGCACCATTCAGCTGGAAAGCAGCAGTGATCCTGGCGCTTCCTTTGAGCCCTGACAGCCCTGCAGCTCCAGCCGTCTCTCGCTCAGGCTTGTGTGGTGCTGCCACCGGTTCAGCTCATTCCCCTCCCCTGCTACTTTTCTAGGATGGTCGCGTACCACCTGCCAGGTGCCAACGTACCACAGGTGGTACCTGTACCACTGGTTGAAAAGCCCTGACCTAGAATAGAGCTTCTGTCAGAATAGACTTTACCTTTTTCCTTTTGGCAAGAGGTGATAGTACTCTTTAATATATTGCTGAGAATAAACAATAGTTGGTTGCAGGGGTTTGGGAATGGAGGAACAGAAGTCCTAAACAGGGGAAAATAATGCTGAATTTTGTTTTGTTTTGTTCAACGTTAGGGAGAATTGTATTACTCTGTTAGTTGTGATTGAGATGGCTTATAAGCATGTTTATTCTATTCATTAATGCTGATTGTTTTTTTACATTTTCACAGTGGCATCAGAGGTATTTGAAGATGACAACTGCAGCAGCTTTGTGTCCGAAGAAGACTCTGAAACTCAGTCTCTATCTAGTTTCAGTTCTGGTCCCACAAGCCCTTTTGATATACCAGCTCAATTTCTTCCTATGACTCGCCCTAAAAGCTTGGATTTGTCTAGCCCTATATCATTATCTGAATTTGGTATATTTCCCCTATTAGGACCTCGCAGTGAATGTAGTGGGGCATCCTCTCCTGAATGTGAAATTGAAAGAGGTAAGTTGGATTGATGAAGGCAAAGATCAATGTAATACAGAGATAAGACAATGGCTAAGGACAAACAATGCAGGTGTGAGATATGTAACTTTGGTAACAGTATATGCTATTTTGTTGCCGTATTTCAAAAGGATACTGTAGATGTAGAGAAAGCTAGAAAAGGGAACAAAATGATCTGGATCCAAAAAAGATGCCGGAACTCCGTTCTAGGCATTCTATGACAAAAAAAAGCCCTAGTTTTGGTAACCATCAAATGCAGTGGAATCAAGATTGATAGGACTTTCCAAGTTTGGTGATTAATTAAAGATCTTTTTGGACTGGATTCAGAAGCACACATACTTTGTAAGCGGAGTATGAATCCGACCCAAGTTATGATTATATTGTGGAATTTTACCCTTTATAATACAAAGCTGCAAAATCTTTCCATCTCATTTTCACAGGAGACAGGGCAGAAGGAGCGGAGAACAAGATACTTGACAAAGTGAACAAGAATAAGAGTGTAGACAGCAGCTCTTCTTCCAGTGGCCCAGTTCTAGACAATCGGTTGAAGCAACTTTCCTTACAATGCCTGAAAGGCAAGGATGGGGTTTGTGCAGACAAACTAATAGTACAAACTGGGTGAAATGATGTCCAGAGCCTAATGAGGAATATAATTTATTTATACACAACTGTTTTCTGATTGTCCAAACCTTGTGCCAATGACTAATATATGCCAAATTTTTGTCTTTACTGTACAATAAAGACTTACACAATTGCTGAGGGCTAAAATAAGCGCAATTAAATATATAATAGAAATCTTGGTCAGGACAGAAATTGTAAAGGACAGAAATCTCGATCCTTAAGACATTTTGTAACAGTTTGGGAGAAGCAATAATACCAGTCCTCTGTGAAGTTTAGGCCATTCTGGCACTGAGGGCAAAGCCAGGTTGGGAGGATTAGCTGGTGTCTTATTTGTGATGCTGTTTAACGCCATAAAATTCCAGGATGCTAGCAGCAAATCCTTTGAAATACCTTGTATTGTATTTTGGGTTACCAAAGGAAGCTGCTGCATGTAACAGAATTTAAGATACCTTCAGTCTTCCTATAGAATTCACGAGTGTTGATACATTATACCTCAAGGGTAATTAAAATGTTAATATTGATGCACAGGATCCTTCTAGCTTTTTACATGGCTGGGGGAAGGATGGAGATGAGAAGTAGTTTTGGTTTATATATATTATGATCAAAATTAAATGGGCAGTGGAAACATTAATGTAGGATACCACTTTGTTGTGAAGTACCAATTATGATAATCACTAAGCATAGACAGGAAGATTCTTCCACAACCCACCAACTAAAAAAGAGAAATGTGCATGAATGGAATAGTTGCCATAGCGTTGATATGGGGAGCAATTTCTAGTATCTCTGCATTATCAAGCATTTTTGGAGTAGTTAAAAAGAGTTCAAAGTTAGTATCCTTTAAGTAAAAATCCAAATAAGATGGAAAGGAAGTTGAAGCATGTTAGCAAGAATTGGTATTTATGCTAGTAAGAAATAGTTAAAAGCATAGAGTTGCTTTACTAGTTAACATTTCTAAAAATTGACATAGGTCATCTTTAATGAACATATTTTTTGAGCATTACTGATTAGCAATATCCATTTTCTCAGTATTTTTTGTTATTTGGCTTTTGTTTTATTTTGTCAATGTTATGTGTATATTCTTAAAACAAATGTAAAAAATATTTCACACTAACTCTCCTCTGCTCTTTTGTTTTCATGTGTAGTATGTTTATTTTTAATCTTTACAACGTCATTCTTCAAATATATATATAAGTCTTCCATATATGTTTTGGTTATACTTTGGCTGAGGATCTTTGCAAGGAATAATGGGAATGGTAATAATAAAGTGAGAACTAAAAATGTTAGTAGTGAGTCTGTGTCTGTGTAAGGTGCTATCTATATAAATAAAAATGTAAATGTTCATTTGTTCAAAATCTTAAATCTCCGAAAGTTCTTCACCGATTGCTTTGAAATTTTGACACAACGTTGCATTCAAATACGCACGTGTTTCTATATACCTACTATTATATAGATGTCACACTTGTGACAGGTAAAAACATGCTTTTTTTGAAAAAAGAGCGCCATCTGTTGGACGTAAAAGCAACACACGCTAACCAGACTGAGCCACAGCAACGTGTGGCCGGGTACAGCTATATGTAATAAAATTTAAAGTTTGGGGATTGCCTTTATAAAAACTTATGAGATACAAAATTAAACTGTTTTGTTTCATGGATATTGTGACATTTAATCATTTTCCTGTGATAAATTCTGGCCCTTACACATTACCAGCAATCACCAACATCCTAGTTAAGGGGGAAGTGACCATTTTCTATATTTGCTAACCTGCTATAAAGACCATTAGGGTTACCCTACACAACTTACTGTACTTTTTTGTACCCTTCCCATTTTATTTGCAATGCACTGGCTGACAGAGTCATTCTAAAAGTTTTTTCTGGTAGAAAATGCACTGGCTGTGTCTGTACTGCAGAGGCCCTGATCACCTAGCTGCTAAGTGCCCTGGCAAAGAAAACTTTTCCCTTGCTTGGCGACAGTTTGGCTGGTTTGGTTTGTAGGTTTGCATTCTTCATTTTGGATTTTACTCGGTAGAGGAGTGGCAGCGGTGGTAGAACTGCCTCTAGGCGTCACAGGACAAAACCTCTGTGAGGAAGTGAACTTTTGGCTTTTTCCCTGGTTAATAATGTGACTCAAATAATGGGAAAATTTCTAGATTTATGGAATGCAGTTGAAATTAGAGAAGGGCCATTGTCTTACCTGAACGCCGTTTCTCAGCACGGAGATGGATAATCCACTAATGGGTTAACTTAATCCTCCTGCCCAATCAGATCAAGTCAGCTAAACTTGCCACGCCTGTCCTGGACCTGTTTCTTCCCAGTTTTCAACGAGGACGCAGCATTGACTGACAGCATGATGTATTGGCTCACAGAACTAGACCCTAGGCCTAAGGACCTATTTGGGTGGGTGTGGATTATCCATCTCCGTGCTGAGAAACGGCGTTCAGGTAAGACAACACCCCTTCTCCAGCACTGGAGATGGATAATCCACTAATGGGACATACCAAAGCCCACTGTCCCTACGGGGGGGGGGGAATCGGGAAAGTTTGGAAGAGTGTCGCGAGGCACCACTTGTTGGAGAACCCTCCTGCCAAAGGATGTCAATTTTAGATGGCTGACAACAGAAGGGATTCTTGTCACATGGCAGGAGAAAAGTTCCGTCTAGACTCAGTGGAGAAGGCAGAGGAGTTTTATAGGGAGAATTTTGGTAGTGAGGAAGATCTAACTGAGAGGTGAGACAGGAAAGGGAAACATCAGTTCAGGCTGTGGAAAGAAAGCGGGTTGATACTAGAGAGGATATGGACAATGGCAAAAACGAAGGGAAACATGATGAGGATAGACCTAAAGAAATTAAAGAGGCCAGACCGACAAGATTGATGGAGGAAAAAGAAAAAGATTTACAACCTCAAGAGTCTAGGCCGCCAATAAGAACTAGATCTAAACATAGATAAGGAGGGGAAAAAAGGTGTTGAATCCATATCCATCAATGTTAATGGTCTCAACTCTCCAATAAAAAGGAAAAAGTTTTTGAATAAATTGTATAAGATGAACTTAGATATAATTATGTTGCAAGAAGTCCATATAAAAAAAACCAATATCAATATCTATTGAACTGCCCTAAATTGGGGAATATGTTTGCGGCACTATCACAATACAAGAAAGGAGGAGTGGTAGTATATATTAAGCAAGAAATCTCGGCAAAGCAAATTTATAAAGATGAAGAGGGCAGAATTTTAATTGTGGAAATAATTTTGAATAAAATGAAAATCCTTCTAGTGGGAATCTATGCTCCGAATGAGGGGCAGAAACAATTTTATAAAAAACTACATAATATTATTATCCAATTGGAATACGACAACATATGTATAATGGGAGACTACAATGCAATTATGGATAGATGCCTAGATTATAAATGTGGAAAGAATAGAAAAAGAATTAGAAGTACAATACCTGATACATTCTTAAAAATGGTTAATGAGCTTAATATTCAGG
>NW_015386253.1:4144705-4185124 GCF_001527695.2 Protobothrops mucrosquamatus | reverse complement strand
AAATGCTTGTCAAAAACATGACTAAAGTACAGAAACATGATTTGGCTGATAGATTGGGTATTCAAATTACGAATAAAATAAGATATTTAGGAATACAATTAACTGCTAGATGCATTACATTAAAGAGAGATAATTACGACAAATTAGTTGAACAAATCAAAGCTGATTTAGATATTTGGACCAACTTACAACTTTCTTTTATGGGCAGAATAGCAGTAATTAAAATGAATGTGTTGCCGGAAATTTTACTTTTGTTTCAATGCATACCCATAAAATTGGACAAGAATTTTTTTCAAAATCTTAATAAAATTGTTCTCAAATTTATTTGGCAGGGAAGGAAGGCAAGGATTAGATTAAAATTACTGCAGGATTCAAAAGAAAGGGGGGGGGGTTGGCCTCCCTGATAATGGAAAAATTGAGGCACTATTGAATGAAATGTGGATGAAGAAAGGAGTTTGAAAGAAAAACTTGAAAATGACACTGAACTTCAGAAAAATCAGCTGAATATACTTGGATATCAACTTGGTCTGCACTCTTACAAGGTTTTTTTTTTTTTTAAGTAAAATTTTATTAATTTTTATAATTAAACAATAAGTAATATGATGCATTTGTATACAGAAACAAAAAAACACACAATCCAAATCAATACATTATCGGAAACGCTCGGCAGTCCCCGCCTTGCCTCCGCCCTCATCCACTTTCCTTTCCTTCCTCCCTCTAGTCCACAACCTCTCTTCCTTCCTCCTTCCCACTTCTACATCCCCTCTTTTCCTGACCACCTCCTCGAGTGCAATTTCGGATACCAGCCGAGCATCTCCTCTTATCAGTACAATTATTATTTACCTATAGCATATGAATACATCAATTTTTTAATACCCCTAATCCCCTTCACCCCCCTGAGCTTCCCGGAACCAAATACAGGATTGAAACACATCATTCCAAATCTAAATTACAATTTAACTAAACAAATATAATGCTATCAGTATATATCTACTTTAACTCTAATAAGACAATAATTAAAAACCAATATATCTACTCAAAAACTATATGACATTTAATCACTCCATACTTTCTCTAAATATAATCTATCCACCTTCAACATTTAAGCTTTACATAAATTTTTTCTTACATTTTACACTTAAATTTTCCCTTCACTTTCTTCCCTCTCAAGTCTATACTTTCAATAAAATCTTAAGTCAATACTTCCTGCTTCACAGCTGGAAAAATAAAATAAAATCCCAATCTTAATTTTTTACATTTTTCAAAAGAAAAAAACAAAACAAAAAACTATCAGTTCTTTACAAACATATAATAAACTAATTTCTTCCATTTCCATAATAAAGTCTCACTTCCAGCGTTTATCCATCTTTTGGCTTACAAAGCTTGCTAAGCATTCCCTGCATGTCTGTCGCTGCAGATCTCTTTGGCCTCGCCCCTCTCACTGGCTCCGAAGGCTGTTTCTTTTTGTTGCTCTCTCTCTTTACGCCTATAAGCAGCACGGGTCATCCTTTGCTCCTTCTGAGGATCTTCTACCGATAATGACATGGCCCCAGGCAATTCCACAACAAGTTGCTCCATCAGATCTTCCTGTACTTTAGGTGTCGATGATGATGACATATCAGTTTTCAGGACCGACAAATAAAAATCTCTGGCTTTTTGAACAGAGTTTAATCTGTGTCTGGTCCCTGCGAAATTTAATATAATACCCAAAGGAAATTCCCATCTGAAAGGTATCTGCCGCTTCTTTAACTCCTGAGTTAAAAATGTAAAGTCCTTTCTTCTTCTTAAAATCTTAGAAGGTATTTCTTTTAAAAGTATAATATCTTGTGCGGCAATTTGAAATCTCTGCTGATAAAAGAGCTGTATAATTTCATTACGACGTACTCTTGTAGTAAAATAAACAACCACATCTCTAGGTAGGTTTCTTTGACGTGCAACCCAGGAATTCACTCTAAATTTTTTTTCTATTTCTCCATAAATCACCTCTGGGTTGCAATTCAATACCAGGGCCAAAGCTGTAACAACTTCCTCTTTAAGTTTCTCTTGTGGGTCCTCTTTAAGACCGCTGATTCTCAGAGCAAATTCCAATTGTTTATATTGTAACATTAGCATGTCATTTTGAAAAGTTTCCACTCCTTCCTCTACCTTTTCAAGTCTATCCTCCGTTCCTTCCATTTTCTCCACTAATTCATCCACTCGTCCCTCTACACGATCAATATGAGCTGCAAGTCCTTGAAAAATATGTGATAAATTTTAACGAAGTTCCTGATTTTTCTTATCCAAAAGTTCTTCTGTTTGTTTCAGAGTCTGCAATGAGGACTTGGCTAAGGCCTCTTGTAAATCTTTAAGTGTAATGGAAGGAGGAGGTGTTGGTGGGGGAGATCTAGGTTTTTGTTGTTGAATTTGCACCACAGGAGAAGAAATAGCTGTTTTAGGCAATGCAGGAACTCCAGTACGTTTTGAAGCCATTCTGCCAAATTATTTTTTAAAAATCACCACAGCAAGTATAAACTTAAAAAGCTTGACTTTAAATAAAAAAAAATTAAAATCCTTTAAAGTACATCCACAACCGGAAAGAAAGTGAAAGTTTTCCTTTTGTTAAAAAGAAGGAATGCTTCCGTGGCCATTTTCTTGTCACTTTCACTTATAGCAAGTAACAAAAATCCCAATAAAATCTTCGAGTTAAAGTCACATTTTAACTAAGATAAAAATCCCGTCAGGTTCCGTCTGTTTCAAAAGTTACTCACAAGCTGATACAATGTGGCAGCAGTAGTGGCGACGTCTGGCTTCGCTCCGAGGAACGAAGACACACCGAGCTGCGGAGGCACTCTTACAAGGTTGATGATGGGTTAACTATCCTTCAGTTAAAGAAGAAATATCATTTAGCTTTAGAAAGGGCTCTTAAAGAAAAATGGAGAGGCCTTGGGGAAGTTTTGACACGAACTGCCAAAACTTATGGGATACTGCCAAAGCGTATGAGAGGTGTGGCAATTTCCTATATGGCCAGGGAAAACAAAATCAAAACACAACGATTAAGACAGTTAGAAGAAGAATTAACCAGAGTTGAGGAAGATTTGGACCAACTTACAACTTTCTTTTATGGGCAGAATAGCAGTAATTAAAATGAATCTGTTGCCGAAAATTTTATTTTTGTTCTCAAATTTATTTGGCAGGGAAGGAAGGTAATATAGTAAATTGAACAATTATTAGAATAATGATTTGTCTGCATAACTGCAATAATGAATGTGTCTGCATAATTGCTAGATGTAATGCATAATCACTGGGAAAATTCACTGGGAAAGTTCTCTGTCAGTAATATGTGGCAACCAAATGTGCTCTGCACATGGATACTTTGTATGTAGCAAAACCTTCCATTCTATGCCTGTGAGAAACATTCCTAATGTATCACAGTGTGTATTTCAATGTGTAGCCCTTTGTTCTTTAAGGAGGGGAGTATAAAAACTGAAGTCTAATCCCGCCCTCCTCGTTCAGAATTGCCTATCTCTAATATGCTCTGGACCTTGCGCAAATAAACTTCTCTGCTAACCCCTCTGGAATTCGTAAGAGTTCTTTCGTTTTCCACAAGAATTTTGGCACCTCCAGATGGGACTCTTATGAAGTGGCCGTTGTCCTGCCAGACGAATTGCCCTGGGGGAAACCCCTCTCCTATCGGTGATATCTCCAAGCCGGCTCCGTGGCCTTTGACTACGGGGAGACTTCGACGGGAGGAAAGGGAATTTACCACCAGTGAAGCATTCCAGTCAAGGATCCACTGAGGAGAGCAGACAGGTCTTTTAATCCACAGGAGGGTCTGGAACGCCTGCAGGCAAGTATTATAAAAAGGGGTACCTGATCCCATTTGGATCAGAAGAGGGGATTGATCAACCCCTGGAAGACGAGGCAGCGTCCTAAAGTCTTCAATAGGTAGGATTGTGTGGGTGGTTAAACCACCGCAGTTCCTGCTGAGCGGCCGTTGAAATTCCGGGGCTCCAGGTCGGTGGTAGTGTTTTAAGGTAGAATGGGAGGAAAACAGACTAAGGAGGGCGTTGGTCAGACGCCACTCCAGTGTATGTTGGCAAACTTTAAAAAAGGGTTTAGTAGGGATTATGGAACTCCAAGACCAAATCCAGCCAGGTTAAAAAGATTCTGTGAATCTGAATGGACCACCTTTGGCGTAAGGTGGCCCAAAGAGGGGTCGGCGCACCCAGAGCTCGTGGCACGGGTTCATCAAATTGCGACTGGAAGAGGTTATTGGGATCAATATCCTTACATAGATCAATGGCAGATTAATATTACAGAAAAGCCTAAATGGTTAGCTAAGTGTCAAATAGAATGTGCAAAGATATATTTGGCAACCCAAAAAGCAAAACCTCAGAAACCTAAGATTCTGAGCCAGGAAGACAGGGAGGAACTTGCCAGACCCCCTCCCTATGTTCCTAGAAGAGAAGAAGGGGGAATTCATCAGCAACACCCCCNACAAGGCTCTAGCCCAAGCATTAGGAATTAAGTGGAGGTTTCATTGTGCTTTTCGCCCTCAATCAGCTGGAAAAGTGGAAAGGGCTAACCGCACAATTAAAAGCCTTATTACTAAATTTTGTTTGGAAACTCATCTCCACTGGCCAGATGTTTTACCCATGGTTTTGTATGCAATCAGACTGGCCCCCTGCACTAAGCTACAACTTAGTCCTTATGAGCTCATGTTTGGCCTTCCCCCCTTGGTCTATTTAAACCTGACGGTCAGGGCTGGCCAGACTTGAGCCATAAGGGGGGAATAGACCAACAGAAATTGTTACAACAACTACAGCTTCATAATTTAGCTGTTTCAAATTTGCGCCATTATATGATGGAACAACAACCACCTCCAGTGGTCACAGCAACACATGGGTTCAAACCAGGTGAAACATTGGAAATCAGATCCTTTAAGCCCAAGATGGAAAGGACCGTATACTGTTGTCATGTGTTCTCCATTGGCAGTGAAAACCTTGGAAGGAAAGTCCTGGATCCACTGGACCAGATTGAAAACAGCTGCACCTGCTGATCCAGTAACTTACAAGGTGAATAAAACTGACAAACCTTTAGTGCTAAAATTCAGAAGAAATATACCCTGTTGAATCCTACCGGCAATGGGTTCTCAACACATGGTATGAACATCAGACCTTGCTGAGACACTCCGGAAGCTGTCTCTCTACGCACGGTGTGTTGGGATATGAAGGCCAGGTAGCTGTAGCATGGTTAGGCCCATGGTCACCATGTGAACCAGGAGCCTAGGCAGTAAAGAAGTATTAAGGTTGATGCGCTGTTGCACGTAAGCAAGTAGGGAAAAAGCACAACAGGCTATGCATAAAGAATAATATAACCCAATATAAGCAACCCTATCCTATGCAGCAGAAGTTAACCAATCATAGGCGAAGAAGCTATGCAACTGCATGTAACCAATTATACAATAACATCTACTAACTTCCTATGCATGTAACCAATTGTATAATGGCACCTATTTACTTCCCTATATATGGTACTAATAAAAGAGTAGTTCAGAACACGCTCCGGGCTCACTCACCTCGAGGAAAACCTGTGTGTTGTCGTCACTTGCTCGTCAAGATCCATGAGTGGCCCACCCTGATGTGGCAAGGCAAACGCCACATTTTGGTGACCCCGACGTGATTTCTGCGGAGATACGTCTCGGACCGCCTATACCCACTCGCCTGAGGGAGGCTGTGCACGCTCGTCCCGTCTGAAACACGACTGGATATTCGTGAGTATGGGCGGAAAGTTCTCTCAACAACAGGTGGCCCACCAGAAGGAATTGAAGGAACTGACCGAATCCTCCATTAAAATAGCTTCAAACGGGGGAAAGTCTCTCCCTTGATTGAAAAACAAGGATTTAATTGGCCTTCTGACATACATTTGGCAACAATGTCCATCGTACCCAGAAAAAGGGAGTTTAAAATTAAGTACATGGACGAAATTAGGGGACTATTTCCACTCGACCCCTAGGGCCCCGATTCACATTTTGACCACATGGCGTGTGGTCATGGAATGTCTAATAATCCATCATAAATTCAATAAACAAACGCCTATGGATTCTGCGCCTCCTCCGTATAAATCCGCAAAACAGGAACAGGCAACCGTATACCCTGTTTTGCAGAACTCTGAGAATGCCTCCGGTCCCACCGCACCCATCTCTCCTTGTCCACCCGGCTCGCTTCCAACCAGAGGACATGTTATAAGAGCCATGATAGAGGCACGGAGCAAAGGAGAACTGGATAGTGATGAACTAGAAGCCCGTGCTGCCTATCCAGTGGATTTCGTAGTCCCAGCGAATGCGGTAGCTGGTGCAGCAGCTGCAGCAGCTGTTCCTGTTTATAATCCTTTGTCTATGAAATTAATAAAGGAACTGAAACTAGCTGTCTCCACTTATGGCTTACAAGCTCGCTATACACAGGGGATTTTGGTCTCTTTAACTTCGGCCACTAGGGAAATGCTTTTAGCTGACTGGCAGTGTTGTTTAACATGCTACTAATCCCTGCGCAATATGTGATTTGGTGGTCGGAATATCAGAAACAGGCCGAAATTGCTATTGCTGCAGGATTGCCCAACGCTAATGTGACCAGAGACCACATTTTGGGTACTGGCACCCTAAATACAGTAGCAAATCAAACTCAATCTGATAGAGCGGCTTTTGGAGTTATTAGCAAGTGCACATTGGCTGCAATAAAAAAGGTAGATGATTCCTCTACAGCCCAGACTCAAACATTTTCAAAAATTATCCAACAGGCGACCGAAAATTATGCAGATTTTGTAAGCCGCCTCCAATTGACAATAGAAAGGCAAATTGATAATGCAGCAGCTCGAGAGGAACTATTGTTAAAATTAGCTTATGAAAATGCGAATAAGTCTGGGTAGATCAATGGCCACTGCCTATTGAAAAATTAACGGCATTAAAAACCCTGGTTGAAGAACAATTGGAAAAAGGTCACATAGAACCATCACTGAGTGCTTACAACACTCCAGTGTTTGTGATAAAAAAGAAATCAGGCAAATGGCGTTTATTGCAGGATTTACGTGCAGTCAATACTGTTATTCAGCCCATGGGGGCGCTGCAGTGTGGGCTCCCAAACCCTAATTTGATTCCTCAAGATTACGACATGATGATAATCGATTTGAAAGACTGTTTTTTCTCAATTCCTTTACATATAAAGGACAGGCATCTTTTTGCATTTACCATTCCTGAATTTAATAATGCCCAGCCTACTGCCCGCTACCAATGGAAGGTAACAGGATTTTTCCTGTTACCATTAAAAACAAAGCAAATTCTTGGTGTTCCCATCTATGATGAAATTGGCAATATAAGACAAAAAAGGGAACCAAGTGCATACACCCAATGCATAGGAATCACTTGGCAAGAAAATGAATGGCCACCTTGCCGCATCATCCTAGTCTATTGCCCAGCTACATGGGCTCAGGATGGGATGTATGGATACCGTACCTCTATTTACATGATCAACAGAATCATTAGATTACAAGCAGTGGTAGAGTTAATTACCAATGAGACTGTGAAAGGACTAACTGAATTGGCCAAAGAAAATGTGAAATCCAGAACATATATTATGCAAAACAGGTTAGCCTTGCATTATCTGTTGGCCAAAGAAGGAGGAGTATGTGGAAAATTCAACCTAACAAACTGTTGCATCGAAATAGATGAAAGTGGAAAAGTGATGAAAGACATAACAGACAGCATGGTCAAACTAGCTCATGTTCCGATACAAACCTGGAATGGATTTAATTTCGAAGACATGTTTTCAGGATGGTGGCCAAAGTTACCAGGCCTACAAACCATCATAGTTATAACAATATTATTAATTCTAGGATGTATTTTGATTCCCTGCTTACTCCCTTGTGTTATAGCAACGATTCAAAGAATCTCGGAAAGTACAGCTCAATTAACTGCAAAACATGAAACAATGTTAACTTTATGTGAATATAAAATGCTGCCCTCTAAAGATCCTGACTTGGAGGACGAATAGTGGAAGTTTAAGCCAGAAAACTTCCAAAGGGGGGAATAATATAGTAAATTGAACAATTATTAGAATAATGATTTGTCTGCATAACTGCAANAATTCACTGGGAAAGTTCTCTGTCAGTAATATGTGGCAACCAAATGCGCTCTGCACATGGATACTTTGTATGTAGCAAAACCTTCCATTCTATGCCTGTGAGAAACGTTCCTAATGTATCACAGTGTGTATTTCAATGTGTAGCCCTTTGTTCTTTAAGGAGGGGAGTATAAAAACTGAAGTCTAATCACGCCCTCCTCATTCAGAATTGCCTATCTCTAATATGCTCTGGACCTTGCGCAAATAAACTTCTCTGCTAACCCCTCTGGAATTCGTAAGAGTTCTTTCGTTTTCCACAAGAGATGAAGAAAGGAGTTTGAAAGAAAAACTTGAAAATGACACTGAACTTCAGAAAAATCAGCTGAATATACTTGGATATCAACTTGGTCTGCACTCTTACAAGGTCGATGATGGGTTAACTATCCTTCAGTTAAATAAGAAATATCATTTAGCTTTAGAAAGGGCTCTTAAAGAAAAATGGAGAGGCCTTGGGGAAGTTTTGACACGAACTGCCAAAACTTATGGGATACTGCCAAAGCGTATGAGAGGTGTGGCAATTTCCTACATGGCCAGGGAAAACAAAATCAAAACACAACGATTAAGACAGTTAGAAGAAGAATTAACCAGAGTTGAGGAAGATTTGGACCAACTTACAACTTTCTTTTATGGGCAGAATAGCAGTAATTAAAATGAATGTGTTGCCGAAAATTTTATTTTTGTTTCAATGCATACCCATAAAATTGGACAAGAAATTTTTTCAAAATCTTAATAAAATTGTTCTCAAATTTATTTGGCAGGGAAGGAAGGCAAGGATTAGATTAAAATTACTGCAGGATTCAAAAGAAAGGGGGGGGGTTTGGCCTCCCTGATATGGAAAAATTGAGGCACTATTGAATGAAATGTGGATGAAGAAAGGAGTTTGAAAGAAAAACTTGAAAATGACACTGAACTTCAGAAAAATCAGCTGAATATACTTGGATATCAACTTGATCTGCACTCTTACAAGGTTGATGATGGGTTAACTATCCTTCAGTTAAAGAAGAAATATCATTTAACTTTAGAAAGTGCTCTTAAAGAAAAATGGAGAGGCCTTGGGGAAGTGTATCCATGGAGTTCGTCACTGATTTCCTGAATTCGCAGGGAGCCACGATGGTGGTGATGGACATGCTCACCAAGATGGCCCATTTCGTGCCGTGCATGGGAGTGCCCATGGCACAGGAGACAGCACGGCTGTCACATCTTCTGGCTGCACAGCCTACCTGAGTGTATTGTGTCAGACCGAGGTATCCAGTTCATGGCCTGGTTTTGGTGGGTGCTCTTGGAACTTATACAGGTGTAGGTATGTCTGTCATCCTTGCATCATCCAGAGACGGACGGAGCCATGGAATGGATGAATGCCACTGTAGAGCAGTATTTGCATTACTATGTGAATTTCCTCCAGGACAACTGGAATCTGCTGGCGCTGGCGGAGTTTTCATACAATGCCCAGCATGCTTCTCCGTTCTTGGATTTCATCTGCGTTTGTTCTCTCTGACCACGGTGGATTCACTGGTGCCTGCAGCTGCGGATTTCTTGCAAGAACTTATCACCGAGTGTTACAGAAACAGTTGGAGCAGGCCCAGGAAGACTATAAAAACTTCATGGATCAACACATTGAGATGTGCCTCCCTTGGTGGTTGGTGACCACCTCTGGCTCTCCATCTGGCACATATCCACAATGCAACCGTCCTGCAAGCTTGATCACCACTTCCTAGGCCCATTTCCAGTGGAAGCGGTCAACTCAGTGGCATACCCTCTGACCCCGCCTGCCCAAATGTGCATCCATCTGGTATTCTACCGGTCAGTCCTTGCTTATGCCTGCTGTGCTGGTGAGCCCCCGCCAGAGTCAGTATTAGTGCATGGGGAGCCGGAATATGAGGTGGTGCGCATTGTGGATTCCCATGTTTGCCGGGGACGTTTGCAATATTTAGTGGACTGAAGGGCTATGGCCCTGAGGATATGTTGTGGGAAGATGTCGATGCTGTGCACACCCCTTGAATGGTTCGTTGGTTCCACCATTTTTTTCTAGGACAACTATTCCATTATTAAGCAGGTAGAATTGAATTGTTTGACATACTACTTAGAAAAACAAACTGATGAGGAAAATGGAATTTAAAATTCCATAATATATATAAAATGCCAATTCTGTATAAACAAAGCCATTAAAATTAAGTATCAGAGTACATGAGCAATTTTTTTTACTTGCCTCAACTTTACCACAGCACAAATTACAGAAGTCATGTTTTCCACTTTGTTTTGCAACCATAAAGATAATATTAGGCTGCTCTAATTTCAGGGTGCAATTCTTCTTATGACAGTCCACATTCCTTTTATGTATCTCATATAAACATTTTCTCAGGTAAGTTCTTAGATAGTTCTTCAGTGTGACAGCTGTAGTTTGCTATTTTTATTAAAAATGTTTTTGCAGGTAACTTCATTGCAGCTGTGATATTTTAAGAGGGGTAGCAGTATTGAAATCCAAGAAAAATGGCCCTTCTTGTTGTGGGAGGAAAGTGCTTGTAATAATGTTGTAAGTACCAGGAGGTATATTCTCAATTTCCAGATAGCAAAAGCCACACCTTGGAAAGTTAAATACAGAGAGAAGATAATATAGTACAAGCATCTCATATGACAGCGATAAAATATGCAGAAATCAGATGAGCTATTACCTGTAATCACCACTATTTTTCTTCTGAAAACCCAAAGATCCCGGATCTCCTATTGAAGAGACTGTTACAACTTCAAGTCCAACACTGTACTGCCTATAAATGAATCAGAAGTTGGAAGGTTTCTAAGTTTAAATCAAAATTAGAACTTTTCAAAAATGGTGTATATTCTCTGATTCTATCTGGATGCATATTTGATTCACAGTTTGTGCTAAGTCATAACAGTATTTAACTTTTCCCAAAGGTGCCACGCGAATCTAGTCACTGAAATCTGTAATCATTGTTTATAGCTAAATATGATGTATGAAGGCAGCCTCACAGTTTGGGATTGAGCTCGGAATTTGAACATAATAATTCTTTTAAAAACCACTACTTATTTCTAATTGCTGATAATATGGGCTGAAAATTAGGGATAGCATAATTCCAACTGGTGAATCTATAAATATTTTTAAGTCTGAAACTGCAAGTCTTATCTATAAGTGGTTAACTGTATTGTTCCAATCATTAAACACTATACAGACCTTGGTCCTCTTAGTTCAAGCAGGAGTGGCCCAGTCTTGTCTACTTGAAACTGGTATATAGGGTTATTCTTGCAAGTATCTCTAAAATTTCCACACCCTCCAGCGCTGCGACCTTTCCACTGTCCATTCACCTGAAAGAAAATTACCCCAAGAGCTTCTCAGCTAGAACATCTATTTTCTTCTTCTTTCTTAAAAAAACTTTCAATTTAATTTTATCTCTCCTACTTAATCAGTCCTCATTATTCATTTTAAAAGATAAAGTTCATTCTTCAGCATATCACATAGACTTAATTTGATGCCATGCTTAATACATACTTTTAGGGACACAAGAATAGATGTTCCAGAAAGGGAAATTGGATTTGAAGCAGGAACACAAACCACGTTTTCCTGATCATCGGGCTGCTTTCTAGCTCATATCTCTCTATAATCTGACTGGTAATAATACATCAGAGAAAACTGTGAGGGATCATTTAATCCTGGGAAAAGGCTACGGAAACTTACTAACAGTGGATTAATGAGAAATACTATACATTATAGATGTTTTCTCCTAATCTGGTGACCTCTATATATGTTGGGACCAGAATTTTCAGCCAATGAGCTATTCTAGAAGAGATTGGAGCCATTCTGACTAGCATAGAACTTCAAAGGTTATTTGCAATTATATTACATTCATGCTATTAAAATTGGCTAGACTAAACAATTCCAATCATGCAATCAAATGTTCTTCGACTATCATGCATCCCAATACACGTCAGCTTAGGAACAGCTTTTCTATTCAATCTAATCCAAGGAGTAGATAATGCAATATTATGTAATAAAAACCCACAAAAGAAGACTGCAAGTAAACTCTATCTTACTTTGTATGACTGTAGATACCTAACGTTTAAATAGTTAGGTTTGTGTAAGAGGTATTAGTAAAAGTTTAAGCTCAAAATGTAATTATTTCTTACCCTTTTTGATACAGTATACGGTGTTGGGATCTTAGAAAAGGTAAACTTGCATGCTGAATACACCTAAGATCAAGAAGAAATTAATCTTTAACCCAGAAAGATTCATACTCCCAAGAAAAAAGAAGTGTATTCGGAAAAATACAAGGCTGGAACTGAATGGAACTATATAATTTTGATTTCTTCTCACTGAAAAGCTATACGATTATAGAGTTTTTATACAGTGGTCCCCAACTTTTGTGGCTTGGCTGGGAGAAGGGAACCGGGCTGCGTGAGTGATGCGCCAGCACACACGCAAATGCGTGCAGCTCAACTTGTGTGAGCTCTGGGCAAAGCAAAGTCACATTGGATTTTGGTGGTAACTTTATCTTAATCAGAGGCAGACCGATGGTCATTATCAAGCTTATTACACAGGCATAATATTTTTCATAATGGAAGTCACGGAAGTTGAAGATGTGGCAGTGCTAATGATTTCGATTTAATATTTTTAAAAGATTACATATATACTTACCCTGAGGGTGTAATGAATTGTGTTCTGTTTTTCATACTGAGAAACCACAAGTGTAAATGTATGAGTGCCTGGAGAAGTGAGCGTTATCTTGGTTAGATAGTGGGGGCTATTGATTCGAATTCCATCAATGTATGGTGGAGGATCAGCTGAAAATAAAAAAAGTTCATTTGTATTTAACAATAATTTAGAATAGACCAATCTGAAATTACTCTAATTCATATAAGTAATAAATTAATATTCTACTAGGGTACTAATAGTGAAGCAGCATAAATATAGCACTAACTTTCTAAAATAAATTCTCTGCATCAAAACATGGAGAGATGGGCAGATCTTAACATTTCTAGTCCACATTTTCAATTCAAGAAATCAATAAAAATATATTTTAAGATGAATGAAACTTTATGATTGCCGTGCCAATAGGATTGAAGCTCTGACCATTTTATGTCCAGTATCATGATGTGGCCATCATCTTGTCTAGTCCTAGTGGATGCTGTGGTTAGCAAACATATTTCTCACCCAAAGTTATATCCAAGCTTCCTATCTTTCTTCAACAATTAGTCAAGAGGAAAGGAAAGCTGTAGGAAAGAGATTATGTGCAGGAAAGAGAATTTTGATATACATACCAGGGTAGTACACCTTTTTCCCATCAGTTTTATAGACCACCATTGTGATGAATTCCCGGTTGTGTGCAAAATCATCCTATAGAAAAGTGATTACAAAAATCACTTTAATCCTCAAAACCAAATATTTATATCCTATTTATGGCTATGATTTCATTCAACATTCTTCCTTGCCTAAATTATAATAAATTGTTTTAGACCTTCCAAATCCAGCAGCCTCCCCATATCTAAGTATCTCTGATTTTTTTTGGACTTCAGGTTCCTTAATAGTCACACATCAGAGCTAAAATGCCATAAGCTAGTAGCCCAACTGATCTGGAATATGCCCAATTAATGGATTGTAAATTCTGGATAGGGAAAATGCATCTTCATTTTAAATAAACTTTCTTTTTACAAGATAAATATGAATTCCAAATCTTTATCATGAGTCCCTGAACTATGATTGGAATCCGAAATGAGATAAAACCTGGTTATCCTTGTGGGGATGGAAGGCTAAAGGAGCCCATTCATTCTTCCTTCTGCTCATGTTTAGTTTACACAGCAGTTAATCAAGTACCACTGTGATTGGACACAGTGTTGTGTGATCAGGCATAAGAACACTGCAATTTTGTTGAATATGGAGATATGCATCAAATATGTTTTTCATATTTGAGCTATCTTTCTGGTAACTCAATTGTCATAAAGAACACCCCCATCTTAGAGCTGAACTTTGCTTCCTTTACAAGTTATTTGGAAAAGTGATGAACACACCTTGTCAGTAATGTGTCGACTGAGTAGAACCCAGACCGCAGCGCCACCTTGTGGGCACTCAACCTCCAGCCTGTACTGTGGATTATTAGCCAGGCTGTAAGCATCTTTCACAGGACCCTGTTTTGCATCCCAGGTACTGTTCAGAAAAGAGAAATGCAGAAATAGAGTTATGAGTATTTTAAAAAATTGCAATTCAACAATTACAATTAAATATTCTTTTCATGAAAGATACCACTTGCTCTCAATATCACAGATTAATACTTGAATGTTAGGCTAAGGGAGGCTAATAAATTAACATGCCTGCTATTTCCATCTCCACACTTTGCAATAAGTATACAGGAAGAATAAGCATTTTATATCCTTTTCTATTGGACAAACCTGTGAATGCAGGTGGATTCCTTAAAAAGACCTGGATTCCAGCTCAAATAAATAACATCATAATACTTGCATAAATCTTCCCAGGCAATCCAGAAAATTCCTATATAAGGAAAAACATGCAGATAAAAATGTTTTAATTTTTTTACCAATGAGTTATTATCCAATACCAGTGACTGAATATTAAATTATCAAATAGTAGGAAAAAAGGATTAAAGATTATTGCAATCTTGGGCATTCTTACTCAAAGATAAGTTCCGAAGAATTCAGTGAAACTTACTCCCAGAATGCATGCACACTATTGAAAGACTGTATTATACATTAGTCTGAGAAGTTCCTAAATCAAATCAGCCTACAATCTTCCACCTATTTAAAAGTGGCAATAGGTTTCAGTTTAGTACTTGAATACAATGCATTTCAGTGTTTGTTTTGTTTTTACAATTGCAGAAATTATGTGTAATTTTATCAAGATCTTTTAAAACTGATCTCTCATTCCAATTTTTAATAAAGCAAAATTCATCCCTTATTTCTTGTATTGTGTTATTTCTTACATTTATATTTCACCTTAAATCTGTGAGATTAGCAAGCATAAATTAGGATGAACAAAAGCAGGACTTGCCCCAAATCACTTTGTGAACTCCCTGGTCACACATAGGTTCCTTAGCTGCTATGATAAACTAAACTACGCTGGTTTTCACTCACTGCCTTTCCTCTGCCAAATCTAAGTGGAGATGCTTAACTTCATCAACAACTTTATCCAGATAAAACTTTCCTTTGAAGTTACAATTTCTTATTCACAATTACTCCAGTATTAACCTCCTTACTTCAGTACTTCAATTACTCCAGTATTAACCTCCTACTTCACTCCTTACTTTATCTCCGGTAAATATGCACTAGTTTGTATCATATGTCGTTAATAGCCTTGGAAAAGTTTTAGCCCTGCAAGGGGACCCTAAACAGTTATCAAGCAGAAGATTCTCTCAGTGATTCAGACAGCTCTGCTTTTCTCTCTTGCAAAAGACCATCCTTGATTGTAATCCTATTTCAGATTGACGAGAGATATGATACTCTGCCATCTGCAATTTTTCTCTTGGACCACAAAGGGGTACCAAGAGAAACAAATTATTTGTAGCCTTGGGTTCCCCGCCCCCCCAAATCATCTTGATCTTTTACCATTGTCTATTTTTTGAGCTGTTCTGGGATCAAAGTTTAAGTATTTCTGAAGTTCAGAAGTCCAGCTCTTGATATCATTTTCACTGTATCTCCCTTTCCAACGTAGGTGGCTCCAGGGATTTTTCAACTGGAGGAAGCGGAGACCCTGGAAAAGAGGAGACACAGAATATGACTTTATAATATATTTCTTTTTGAGAATAAAGACAATAAGTTAAATGTCATTAATTTTATTGATCATGGATTACAATAAAGATCTCTATCTGTTTCTCTCTCTGCCATTTAATTCCTAGAATGATCTGATAAAAATCAGATTTTTAATAGCATTATACTGCAATATCGGAAACCGGCAATTCTGTTTTTGAAAGAATTCAACCACTGTAGATGAGAAGGGCCATGGCGGGGGTCACATGAGGGCTATGGAGAGGACATATAATATCACAGAAAGCAGGGGTGATGTTTTTAGGATTTTTCTTTTCATGGACATTTTTTTAAGGCCATTCAGTATATCAAAACAACTTGAGGTTTATTTTGTTTCTAAGAAGTACTGAAAATTTGTAAATCTTCCTCACCAAATTTCAGGGGTGAGACAGGAAAGAGGGCTCCAATGGCTTCAAAAAAGGAACTAAGGTGTCACCTCTGCAATGTAACATTATTCCATTATTTTAAGCATTTTAATCCCAAAATGCTTGGGACCAAAAAAGACTAATTGGACAGATTTTTCAACATCTGTCTTTCCCTCAGTTTGAGCAGCAGTACAAGAGATCAGATTAAAAAAAAAAAGCAAGTCATGTCAACCATAAGAGTAGGTCCAAAGGTTATTTCAGAGTTACCTTGTATTCTCTAATATCCAAAACGGCATAGGCATGGGTTGGTACTAAACCCCACCGTTCCCCTTCTTCATCAGTCATCACTCCTGTAGCTGTTGTAATAAGCACATCTCCCTTGTGAAATCTGGCCAACAACAAAAAGTTTACTTTAGACATGGCTGCTAATGCTTCTCCCATTCATTGCCTCCTATTTAGTTTTCTAAAGAAAAAAACACAGATACTATTTTGGAAAATATAACTGCATGATGGCTACTACAGATATCCAAGAAAATTCTAGGAAATAATGGGGAAAATTTCACCCACTCGCCCCTTGTTTCTCAATATTTCTAATTTAGCCAGTCCCTTATGTCAATCCCTGGCCACTGAATCCTGGAACATTAAACATAGCACACTTTCATCTTCACCTCTGGAACTGGATTCTTTATAATTCTGCCTCAGACTGTCCCATAGATATTACTTTCAGGACCGCATCTCTGTGTTTTGGCCATCATATATCTTCCTAAAATGGGGAACCACCAGCTGCTTTTCCCAAAAAGAATCAGTCAGGCCAATTCTAGTGGGACAGTCCTGAAGGTATCTTGGAACCAAGATACAAACAGGTTTAAAGATTAACATGCATGTAGAAGCCAAGAGAAAACAAATTCAAGGACTTGTACAGGTGCAGGTAAATACAGATATAATATACTCCATCCAATAACTGTCATGTAGGGTGCTGCATTTTAGGTCAATTGAGTGCTGATGAAGCCATGAGTCACTGTAGCCAGGTCTTCTCATCTGAGGTTGGGCCAAAAATAGCATACTACATAGCAGCTTGACAAAGAGTCCCTTGGCCATGGCTTCCACTTCCACATTCAATAGGAGTCACAAGTTCAGGAAGATCTCTGAGTTGCATTGGCATGTACCTATACTTAGTCAGTTTCATTCTTCAACCACCTACTTATGTAGGCACTGTTTCTCCTGGAAGCCATTCAAAAAAACCAGGATCCACAGTGTATTAAAAAAACCAACCTTGAACTTTTACAACACTGTGACTGTAACAACATTTTGGGAAATCAGCAAAAATTACCTTTGGTAAAGCATTCTGAAAGAACTATCCTTGTTAAATGTTTGATTGTCTGAGTGCATGGCAATCCTCTCAGGTATCCAACCAGTCAATGCATGAAGATCAATATTCTGTCATCACCAAGAAAAAATGTACAATTCAGATTAATGAAATCATACTTCTAGGGAAGTGCAGTTATTGATAACCACACATTTCAATAATAATTCTACATCTATGCAAAATTCCTTTTCCCCCAATGCAGGCATATAAGGAAACAGAATAGTAATCTTACATTTTGTATTAGTTTTCAAATAAGATAGAATTGTATTACACGAGTCAATTCCTTTCTTTCTTCTTTGTTGGATGGCAAATATAATGGTTCTTTGACAATTACAGAGATTAAATTTAAAATGTGATTGTAATAAGGCCAAGTATTCTCACTACTATGTTTACATTGAAGCACACATTTCATGTTCAACCCTACTAAACAAACTACATACTTTTGGGGGACTACAATCTCTTTTATACAATTTTTTTGTACTGAGTTTCTAATTGTACAGTTTTAATCTCAACTTTGTAACTTGCCTTTTTAATTTCAAATTTTAATTACAATTTTTGCAGTTTTTGTACTTTGTAGTTTTTAGACTACAATCTTTTTGGAGTACAATTTTATCATCCTTAACCTCGTTGACAGTTGTCCCTCAAAATACCTGGAGGCCACAGCAGTGAGAAAAACTGAACTAGATTAAAAGGAAAATTATCTACTAAGGGATATTTTGTCAGCCTAATTTTTTTAACGTCTTGCCAAGAATTACATATTACTCACCGAATTTGAACCTGGAAAATCATAACCTCCCATGACTTTCATGTAAGCTTTTTCTATCAATGATACCCAGAGCTCATTTTTGTTGTTTGAATAGGAGCATAGAAGTTCTCCACTGTGATCTACTGGTAACAGATCATCAATGACCACCTGGTCAAAATATATGGAACAAGATCAAAAAATATGCAAAGCAAAACTGCAAACATTATCCTTTTGGTAAGATTTTTGAGGAAATTATTACAAAAGGAAGGTTTGCAGAAGCAAGCTACAACAAGACTGTTAGAAACCCATTGGATGATGGGATAGAGGGCTTATAAAATCTTGTTAAATCTCTACCTTTCTAGGGACACCGTTGATGTGCAGCTTGACCATGTATTTTCCACATGGATTATATTCTGGTTCTCCTTTTTTATTCTGTGGGTAAATGATGCTATGTTGAGAAAAACATGAATAAAAATTAGACTACATTCTGTAGATATTGGATATACATAATTTAAGCCAGCAGTCCCAACCTTTCCAGCTTGGCGACCAGGGGGGGGAAAGAGGGAATGGTTTCATGCGAGAGACAGGCTCGTGCAAGTGGCTCAATTGTGCAAGTGGCACACACGCACACCGCTTGCAAAAATGAAGTTCACATGTGAGTGCGAGTACCCACTGCTCGCACAAATGGAGTTGCACATGTGAGCATGAGCGCCTACCATGTGCGCAAGTGGAGCTTTGTGTGCACGTGCCTGCCACTTGCACGACCTGATTCCGATTCTGATCTGATTCCTGATTCCGATCAGTAGTGGGTTGTGGCCCAGGGACCCTGATTTAAGCTCTACATCATTAACCAAAAACTCAGAAATTACGCTAGAAAATGTTAGAAATGAAAATACTATATGAAAAAGTAAAATACTCTGAGAATGAAGCACAAGGGTAGCATTTACCAAAAGAACTTAATAGCAAATATAGATTGTTATTGCTTTTCACTTTTATGGAAAACTTACTTTTGGGCATATTTTTTTTAAACAAAATTATAGCATCACCCAATTAAACAACTTAAAAATCAAAGAAGGAACTTATAACAGATTTACCTTGAAATTTTTAAGTTTAGAATTCAGATATTGCCACTGATATGCAGGAACCTAACATTAAACCTTGTAACCAGACCATTCTTTCTCAGTCTTAGGAACTTAAAAATGGATGGACTTCAACTCCCAGAATTCCCCCTGCCAGAATGGGAACACCTATCTTAAAGTTCCTCAGGCAGAAAAACCACTAGCTTAGGGTCCCATTGAAGAATGGGGAACAAGACAATACTCACAAGATTGTGCAAAGCAAAATTTATATATATTGCAGTTAAATTTAGAATGCAAGTATGAAAGCATTTGTTGACAAACATCTGTGATATTTGTGAAACAACTATAATGAGCACTACAGAATCTCCTACACAAAGTCACTTTTTTTCTATAACAGGTCTTCATTCTACCTTTGAATGATTTATCTCTTTCCTTTAGGACTTGATCAGAAATCCAGAGAAATACTGTACACATTAAATGAAAAAGCAATTTGACAAACTATGTTGAAACTGTCATCTAAAATCAAAGCTATTGACTTCTAAAGTTTAAATCAGAATAAAGTGCATCCCAAATTAAGTGTTACTGGCAACAAATAAAATTATTAAAGAAAACTCCTGCATGTTACTGAGTAGAAAAAATTGTACCTTGTAATCAATTTTTTGTTGTATCTTCTTTCATAAGCTGCACTGATAGCAAGTGAAGCAACAAAGGAACAATCTGATACAATTGTCTAAGAACCAAAAACAATAAACAAATACAAACAGAATTCAGGAATTTAGTTCTTACAGTTCAGCATAATAATAGGGACAACTTTGATCAAACTGAAAGCTATTTTTATTTCCTCAGTTGAGTTAGAAACCTGTCAATTCTCTGACAGATTTAAACTTATTTCAAAAGTATTCTCCATGTGTTTTAATGATAACAATTGTCACTAGTTCTCTTCCTCTCTTCTCCTTCCTTTCCATTCACTATCATGAGACAACTGGCTTTACTGGGTCTGAGTCTGCAAATGGAACAGCGGTTCTACTCTTGGACAATATTCCTGGAGCCTATTAACACAGGATGGTGATAAGACCAGAGAAGAGACACTGAAGCTTCAGGGCTTGCAAACAGAAAGAAGAGACCGAGTAAGGCAACATCCAGTCTTCTTTTTCCGGTAAAAACAAATATAGGTGAAATTACAGGTATATCTTATCTAGTGACTGCTCTGTTTAGTGACTGTTCAAAGTTGCAATGATGCTGGAAAAGTAACTTTACTACTGATCCTTGCTCTTACGACTACTGCAATGTCTCCATGATCATGTGATTGAGATTCAGCGCTTCACAACCTGCATTTATTTATAGTTGCTGTATTGTCCTATATTCATGTGATTACTATTTGTGCATTTCACAGGTGGCTTTTGAAAACAGAATTAATGGAAAAGCAGCAGTAAAACTGCAAGTTAATGGTGATGTGTTGTCTAACTTAATATCCATATTGATTAGAGATGGAGTTGCCAATCCCAATTGTGATTGTTAAACTTTCACAAAACTGTAAATGTACAATATATACTAGAAAGCAAATTTGCAGACAAAAGATAAAAAGAGAAACAAAAAAAAATCAGGTTTACCTGTTTAATGCTGAAGCTTGACACAGTATAGATCATAGTGGGATTATTTGTTATATCGTTTGGCCGTATCCACCGGGAAAACACGGCCTTTTGCTTAGGAGACAAAGGCAACGGGCCACGTTTATCTCTGAAATCAAAACTACTTGGTAAGTATATTATACTTAGTAAATATCATTTAATATTATTGTTCAGGATTTTTTTAAAAATAAAATCTAAGTATTTTCAGTGCATGCGACCAACAACTACGTTTTTATGGTTTTGCTCTTAGCTTCCCAGGTCTTAATAAAACCCATTTAGTTCCTAATCTGAATTAGAACATGTTACACTTCAGTCAAACTAGTCTCTTTATTATAGAACATTCCTTATTTTCTGATTTTTATTTTTTTTTTAACTTCTTGGGTCCTTGCACATACATCCTCTAACTCGGGGCTTTTCAACCTTTTCACAGATTGTACCACTTTTAGGACATGACAATATTTGAGTACCACCAATGCTTAGCAAGGTGTCAAAAACTTGATGACTAAAAAAAAAGGGAGGGGATTTTGGGTTTTACTGATTAGATTCATTTGTTGTTATAGAAATGGCTAGTTTATAATATTATGAAAAAGTAAAAAGCTGAGGTTCAGTGTTAATGCTTCCTTCTACTGTAACAGAGGAAGTCTGTTCTTTTTCCCTTCTCCCCCTCACTTTCCCTCCCCACTGTGTCCTACTATTTGCTTTTGTATTTTTATATTTTATTCTATAATCTAATAAAATATTACAAACTGTAGAAAAAAAGTAAAAAAGTACCAGTTTTAATTTCTTTGGTGGCTGTTCCTTTGCTGAATCATTTTCCCTTTGCACTGACAAATGTAGGATGAATTTACCCTTGTTTATTAATACGCACCACTACCAGCTAGTTCAGGGGTCTTCAAACTTGGCACTTTTAAGGCTTGTGGACTTTAACTCCCAGAATTCCTCAGCCCTCATGGCTGGTTGAGGAATTCTGGGATCTGAAGTCCACAGGTCTTAAAGTTGCTAAGTTTGTAGATTCCTGAGCTAGCTGGTCGGCCCTTCTTCCTCTCTCCCTTCTGAGCTCTTCCACAGTGTAGTAAGAATGCACCCCCTCAATCCCGTCCCTGTACCCTTAAAGACACAGGAATCAAGTGCAAAGCAAGAAAGGCTCACAAAATAAGCCTCCATTTTTTCCCCTCTTTAAGCTGCCTCAGGCGTGTCACGTGTCATAATGTTGCAATCCTAGACTGAAAGGCTCCAGCAATTGCAAAAAGCTTTAGCTTCAAATTAAGCCTTTTTACCTTCAAAGAAAACTTTCTAAAAGCCACAGACAGACTCAATTAAAGGGGGTAAAACTAATTTCATTTGTTTAAAGGGATTAAACCTTTCCTGTTGTCTTTTTCCCCCTCCCCCTCCCCCACCTTCACCCAAACCACCTCCTTTTATAGCCTCTCTTCCCCCCCCTTTTTCTTCAGTTCACCTCCAGCTCTGAGCTGCTTCCAGAAATGCCAATCAGCTGAAGCCAATCAGCTGGAGCCCTGCTGGCTCCTGGGGCTTCTGCTGAGCAGTCAGTCATGCAGCTGCAGCTGCCTCTCCCTCAGGCTTGGCTTGCTTAGGCTCATTCCCCTCCCCTGCTACACTTGGCTAGCAGTCGCATACCACCTACCATGTGGCAAAGTACCACAGGTGGTATGCATACTACCGGTTGAAAAGCCCTGCTCTAACTTACCCTGGCTCTAAGAAGACACAAACTATTCCCTCATCTACATCATGCTAAACCAAGATTAACCATAATACATTATAGCAGGGGTGTCAAACTGCTGGCCCATGGGCTGGAACCCGTCATCCGGAAGCCGCGCCCACTCCATTGCCGGCAATGGCAAAACTGTCCCGATACGTTGCACGACGTCATCTGACATCGCGACTTTGACATGTCTGCATTATAGTATAGTGCAGTGGGTAAACCCTTATGGCTTATAAACCATGATTTATGGCCTTATATTATGTAGGAATAAAGCTACTATGGCTTATTCAGTAACTCAGCACAACATGTAAATAAGTGTTAGCAGATAGTCTTTGGGGAGATATTTAACTTACAGAAAGGGTGAGCAGAATCTTGGCAATTTAAAAATAGAGTTTACAACTATTATTTGAGGTAATCCAGAAGACCACTTTTTTGGGATTTTCCCCTCCAAACCCAGAAAGAGTTCTATCTTTAAAAGAGGAAATAGAGCAATAATTCCTGCTATACTATTTCAGACATCAAAAGTCTGACACTGGAAGAAGCCAAAATTAGCAAGGTAAAGATTCATTAGAAAATATACTGCAAGAAACCATTGCTTTCACAGATTGTCAAACTGATACATAATTTGCTGGCATAAATTTAAATTCTCCTGTCATAAACCTTGGGGGAATATTTCCAATAAAAAGAAAACTGGCTAGAGCAGTGTTTCTCAACCTTGACAATTTTAAGGCATGTGGACTTCAACTCCCAGAATTCCACAGCCAGCAATGCTGGCTGTGGAATTCTGGGAGTTGAAGTCCACATGCCTTAAAATTGTCAAGGTTGAGAAACACTGGGCTAGAGAGAGGCAGATACAGATGCTTCTCCTCTTCCACATCTGTCCTGTTGACAGAAGCCTATCAGAATATCAGTCATTTTGAAAACCCCAATGTCAGAACACAAGGAAGAAAGATTGCTTGTGTGTATTACTAATTTCCATGTTTAAAACATGATTAATGTACTCATGTGCACCACATAGCAATTTTTCAGATTTGCTTAATGTGTTATTATTCATATAGTACATAAAGTTGTATGATTTTTTTCCAAAACAGCACAATTTGAAAAATTGCTATTGATAACCAGATGTTGAGCAAGTTTTTTGCTCTTCATTCATGCATCCATCTTCACATTCACACATACATATATAGTACGCATACATATCAGTAATTATAGTTTATTACAGTATCACAGTTCAGCAATACTGAAAGCTCTAAAAGGTGAGCAGTGAAAAAAGTATTTGGTGTGTACAAAGATAAACTTACGAGAAAGGTATTGGAAAAGCAAAACGTTCTCTCAGATCAACACTCATGAAAGGGACGTATTCAATGCTGTTTATTTTTGATGTCTTCCTAAATACAAAGGGCAAGATGTTAGAAAAACAGACTGTTCAAATTCTACTTCTTTCTCTTCATGCCAATGCGGATTTGTTCTGCTTAGTATTTAGGTCCCTTCCTACTATGAGATCTGAATCAAACATATAGACCTTCTGCACAATTTTTCTTCAGTTTGCATTGAAAGTCCTGTTTATAGAGCAAGATATTGTTTTAAAAGTATTCCAATATTCCACCTTTCAAAGAGACAAAGCAGTGGAGGTATGTGATAGAATAATTAAAAACGCTCACTTTGAAAAGCTTAAAAACTGTGTTTAAATAAATTTCCTGCTAAGAGGATCCTAGATCCCTTGGGTTATGGCAAATGCTGCCATTAAACAATTTCTAGGGCTACATCCATGTATTTTTCTTACAAGATGGTTGCTGTGGTCTTTTTCCAGGAAGTTTTTTCAACTTCCTAATCTAAGAGCCCATAGAATTTTCATATATTCAAATACTATGATTGCCCACTATTTCCACTAAATGCTTGCCATAGGGCAGCGGTTCCCAACCTTTCTGGCTCAGTGGACCAGCAGTGATGACAGGAGGAAGGGATGGTTTTGCCTGCATGCATGCCGCTTGTGCAAATGGAGCTTTCCGTATTTGCCAGCCACTTGCAGCAATTCCCAATGGGCCGCAAACAGGTAGTGGTCCACAGACCAAGGGGTGGGGACCCCTGCCATAGGGCACTTAATGATTACAGATTTTGTACTTCTCTTTTTTTTCCCAAGTCAGTCTTAGACATTTCTACCTTAATTTAATGTGGAAATGTCCAGTAATAAAGGATTTCTTAAAGAGAAAAAAAAACTTTTGACAACCAGGCTGCTCTATTTCTTTCAACTGAAACGGCCACAGTTCCTGCAGCATTTCCTCTTAGATGCTTCTACAGGCAATCCTCCACTTTACAACCATTCATTTAGCAACCGTTCAGAGTTACAATGGCACTGGAAAAGTGACTTACAACAGTTCTTGCACTTATGACTATTGCAGCATCCCCAAGATTATCTGATAAAATTTTTGGCATTTGGCAACCAACATGTATTTACGATGATTGCAGCAACCTGGGGTAATGTAATTGCCATTTGCAACTTTTCCCGGAGCGCTTCTGACAAGCAAAGTCAATGGGGGAAGCCAGATTTGTTTACCACATGATTAGCTTAAAAACTCCAGTGGCACAATTCACTTAACAACCTCCCTGCTTAACAATGGAAACTCCTGTCCCAACTGAAGACTACCTATATAGCTTTAAACAAAACACTACTTTTAATTGTTTTAAACATGTAGATATGTGATTCTAGATCAACTAGACCTAGCCTTTCCCATGTATTGCCCCCATCATGCAATGAGTACCAACTCCTCAAATCTCCACGAACATTGTTATTCTAAATATCTGCAGCCCATCCCATCCAATAGGGAGCAGCTTGAAGAAAGCTGATTCAGCTATTTACTATGCAATATTATACCAATCTCCAAAAAGAGCAGAAGCATCTAGCTGAATTTATTTAATGAAGAAAATTAAGCAGCTTGGATGAGGTACTACCTGGGAATTTCAGGGCTAATGGTCAGATTAGACAATGGGCAAAAGCAACCTGGAGGTGGCAACAACAAACTTCTTCTCTCCTAAGACAGGAAAACTATATGGATGTGTCTATGTAAGTTACCCAGAGCAGAGCTGGGCATGAAGGAAGTTTCAGACCGTAATATTAGCAACTGTTTTTCTTCTTTCATTTGCTTCCTGAAGAAAATGTGACCCACTTCCTGATATTTTGAATACACTTATCTATGAGCAAGTCTGCATGCTGGTTTTAAAAAATCATGAAATAACAAATGGAGTTTATATAGACATTCTGCTGCATTTATCTCTAGGATAGTATTTTTCAGCATGAAATTCTACAGACATTTATTTAAAAGCTAACCTATTCAATAAACTGGATTGCAGCCTAGATTAGAAACTACATTTTATATAAATATGTTGCAGGATATATTTTTCCTCCCTTACCTAAGCACTTGGATCTCCTCCAGAGTATATCGCTGACCTTGAGGTTCACTAGCATGAACAGGTCTGATGGACTGTGGCTTATCATTCAAGGAAAAATCAGGTCCCAATGGAAAAAAAGTTCTCACTGGCTGACTTTGCTTCACTGGAGCTGGTTTGTCTTTCTGAGATGGCTTTGAATCTTTCAGTGCTTCAGCTCTACAATTAAGTCAAAGGAAATGGCAATTGCAATTCAGCAAAAAGAGTAGGTTCATTCTTAAAGCTTTGTTTTTATATGCTTCCCTATTAACATAAAACCCACAAGGGTCAAACAAAATTGTGGATTTTGCTCTCACCAACCAAACTAATGAGTTGCTGGGAATTAAGTGCAACTCAATTATTCCAAGTTACTTTACACAAAACCTAAATCATATGTATATGAGCTATGATTATATATAAGACTTCTGATTTAGAAATTATGCCAACCCTTGTTTTATTCAATACTGAACAAACTAAAATGAAAAAAAAATATTCAGAATTATTTTCAAACAGCTAAAATGTCTTCCTGTATACCTGAGACATGTTTATGTTCACAGGTCTGGACCGTTATTTGGATTGTGAGTACAAAATTCCAATAATTACCTGTCCAATGCCTGCCGAGCTAATTGCTTCAGTTTTGTTTGGAGAACTGTTTCTGATGTTTCACTAGACTGGAATATTGAAAAAATAAGAAGCAAAAACGTCTATTAAACTATCCACAAAATAAATCAGCTGCCAGTAAATTTTCTTTCCCATTTACCACACAACTGTTTATAGAAAATGGAGAAGGTATAATCATATCAGGCTATTATTAGCACCTTTCCTCACCAATATATAAAATGAAATTGCTTAGGCACAATTGATTAGAAGCTGATGTTGCACATGAATAAAAACTAAATCCACTAAGTATTTCCTATGTTTATGTTTTGGTATTCTGAGATGCAGTTGAGATTTTTGCTCATAGCCACTTTACAATGGTTTTGTCTGCATGTCTGCTTACCCACAGTTAATCCAATTTTTTGGTTCACAAAGCACACTTTACCATAATTACCATAATTATGCTGCAGGAATATAACCGGCTAAATGAAAATATACTTGCCATATAAATATCACTATGATGGCTCCTTGGTACTTTCTGAGCTTAGCTGTTTTCTTGCAGATATTATCCAAATTAACACTCAGTAAGTTACCTAGTTTGGTCAGCATTTAATTTGGTAATGAAAAGTCTTCAAGAAAACAATCATAGAGAGCACCAAGGAGCCTCATTTCAACCCTGAGCTACAAATATTCTCCTTTATTGGAAACAGCACTACTGTAATCAATCCAACTTAAGTAACTATAATTCTCAATGAGAACTAAACAGTTATGTGGTCCTCCAATCCTTGACCATATAATTATTGTAGACATGTAAAAGGAAAAATGATTTCATCAGTAATAAGTCCAGCTTTAATTAATGAACAAAGCAAACATATTGATGTTAATGCCAGCAGTTGAAACAGAGAGAGTTAAAAAAAATTGAGGAAATAAAGCAAAACTAATTTCAATTTTACTCAAAATACAAAGATTCTTTGAAGAAAGGGGAGAAGAGGAGGAGAGAGGAGAGGAGAGGAGTTATACTTGGTGGAGTTACATCATGATTGTGAATTCTTCCTCTAAGACGTTTTGCCTATAATACTCACTAAAATGGTATAAAAAAGTGGTACCTGCAACATTCAAACCTCACTGGACTGAGGTTACAAACCAAATGCATTACAGTTCTGCTGTGTTTTTCCCAGAACTAGCCAACAATCCTCCACAACTGCTACCTAATTCAAGGAAAAGAGCTGTTTGGGAGTTATAGATAGGTGTTATATGAATGCTCCTGGGTGCTCTGAGGCTTCTTTTTTTGCTGAAACAGTGAAGTTATTGGGAGTAGGTTTTTATAAATTCAAATTTAGTGCAAGGTTGTGATATAGTCTATCTGGTCATAGTTTCACTGAAATCACTGAAGCAAATTTATTATAACAACTGATTTCACTGATTTCAACAAATACTGAAACGCCCCCTCCCCTTAACATTTAACTTAATGGATCAGGAGTAGAAATCACAGATATTCAGGGAAAGGGAGCTCACTAACTCTAAAATCTTCTGTTTCTATTTCAGTAAAAGTATTGTTACACATTTGCTTGACAAAGTACCTAAAATTGGTCTAGAGCAGGGGTAGGCCACCTTGGCTCTTTTATGACTCGTGGACTTCAACTCCCAGAATTCCTGAGCCAACATGGCTCAGCTTGGAAACTCTCCCTTTCCCCTCAGCATGGCTGGCTCAGGAATTCTGGGAGTTGTAGTCCACGAGTCATAAAAGAGCCAAGGTTGCCTACCCCTGCTCTAGAGTATCCTTTTAATATGAAAAATGTTAAAATAACATTGTGGCGAGAAAAGCAACAAACAAATTTAATAAATAAAAAAATAAAAAATAAATCTGAAACAAAGGCTCAGGACAAGTAATTTCCAACAGTATTCCAAATCAGAAAAATCTTCCTGAATATAAATACAGGTACCACTTTTTTATCCGGGGTGAAGGGTGTGCGCATACATCATATTTTCTACTATAAAAATTAGAAGGCAATTCAAAGGGCTAACCTGATCCAAAATACTGGTTAGTTATTTATTTTACTGAAATTTCCCACCATAAAGAAGAGATTTTCTTTACTGTCTTCCATGGTCTTTCTTGTTGGCTCTAACCAGGTGTAGTATATTCAGGTTTCTAAAACATTCAAGAAAATATGGATGTATGCACACATCTGCCTGAAAAGTCACCTGAATAAAGGGTAGGATTTCTTACCATAACATAAATCCACCAAGTTAAGTGGTAGCTTAACGTACTGTTTTCAAACAGAGCTCCACAGCTTCAGTGTACAGCTCTATGGCTTCCTCTTTGTTGCCTTTTTCATCTTCATCAAAAGCTTGGGTAACCAGGAAGTGGGCACGCTCCAAGTCCAGCTGCTGCTTTGATTTCAATGGATCAACTTTCTGCAATTGAACTAAATTAGGGAGAAAATTATTAGCCCACCTTATTTAGTAACTGATGAACTTTTCTTATTAGAGTTGCAATATCTGCATAAAAGGCTGGATATAAATCTTACTAATAATCAGGGCTTTTTTTTGTCATAGAATGCCCAGAATGGAGTTCCGGCACCTTTTTTGGATGGAACCTTGTAGGGTAGGCAAGGGTTGTATGATGTGTGTGAGTTCCGGCACCTTTTTTTTTTTTTTAACAAAAAAAGCACTGCTAATAATAGCTAAATAATAAATAAAATAATATTCATTAGCAACTTGGTGTTCACATATGAAAACTGCGATGTATTTAAGGTAAACCATATGCAAGAACAATTTAAACTGAGTTCTCAAAAACAGAGAGATTGGACAAACTTAAAAAAGAATAATTACGTCAGTTTAAGAGAAATAATGGAATATTTTTGTTCTTAAAAGGAATCAAGACATTTTGTACATTACAAATTTCCTATATCTACAGATAAGAAAAAGTGGAAGCCCTCTCTGTAAATTTCGTAAGTCCATGAAAAGTATTCACTTCCTGCATGAAGAAATGTGGTTCTGGATTTGGGGAATGATGCTCTATTACAGGGCTTTTCAACCTTTTCACCGATTATACCACTTTTAGGGTATGGCAATATTTGAGTACCACCAATCTCTTAGCAAGGTGTCAAAAACTTGATTACCAAAAAAAAAAAAAAAAAGGAAAAAAGTGATAAAGTACAGGTAATCCTTGACTTACATAATCCTTGATTTACAACAGTTTGCATAGTGACTGTTTGAAGTTACAATGGCATTGAAAAAAGTGACTTATGACCATTTTTCACACTTATGACTGTTGCAGTATCCCAGGGTCATGTGATCCCCTTTTGAAAACTTTTGACAAGCAAAGTCAATGGCCAGGGGAGGGGTGGCCAGTTCAACATCACTCAGGTCGGGGGCGTCTGTGGGGGAAGCCAAGCAGGGCTGTGGGGGGCTCTGGGGTCTCCGGTGGAGGGGGGTGGACGCAGAGTATGGTCCACTGGAGGAGCATCGCTGTCTCTCTTGGGCCACGCAGGGGACTTTTGGACACTGGCGTGAGCTGCCCAGAGCCCTGGGCAGTGGAGGACAAGCACCCAGCCTGGCCCTCGAGCTCCCGGGGCACCAAGACCCTGCAGCCCAACCCAGTCCGGCCCCACTTCCCCAAGGGGGCGCCTGGCTGCGCTTACCTCCTCCTTGAGGTGGCTGCTGCTGTGCTTGCTCTCCTTGGCCAGGATCTCATGGTGAGTGCAGGAGTGCAAAGTGCTTGGGTCAGAGGGAGGCGCACTCCCTCTCCATGCGAGGAGACCTGGCTTTGTAGCAAAAGCATCCTTAGCGATAGGATGGGAGACCACCAGGATAGGCCTGGAGGAGGGGGCCAGGGGATAGCAAAAGGGCAGCAGGGCTGCTGGTGGCCAAGTGCTATGGCAGGACTTCCCTCAGACCCTCCCTCCCTCCCTCTCATTCCAATCTCCTTCCTTCCTTTTTTCCTCCTCCCGCCTTCCCTGATTCTCATTCCCATCTCCTTCCTTCCTGTTTCCCTCCCTCCCTCCTTCCCTGCCTCCCCTTTCTCATTCCCATCTCCTTCCTTCCTTTCCTTCCTGTTTCTCTCCCTCTCTCCCTCTTTCTCATTCCTATCTTCCTTCCTGTTTCCCTCCCTCCCTCTCTGCCTCTCATTACCATGTCCTTCCTTCCTCCCTCCCTCCTTCCATGCCCAGGAAGGGACAAGGGGAGGGGTAGAGGTTGCCAGTGTGACCGGTGTCCATGCTGCCAGTGTCCATGGCTTGAAAGGCCACTGTAAATTCCTGGACAAGACCCACACAGCCTTAAGAGCAGAGTGGCAGGAAGATATTTGTGATGAGGGAGGGAGAAAAACAGGCAAGAAACACAGCTGGGGAGGTGCCACCCTGCATGAGGAATGAAGAAAAGCATCATTCCCTGAAGGAGACCAGAAAATGGCCCTCGTCCACTTCACACACCTGGCTCTGAGGGAGAGAACGCCGCAAGCAGCGTGAAAGTCCACATTATCTGCATGATGCTGCCCAGCCCCCAGCCTGTTTGGTTTCAGCAGGCAGTGGCGCACTCTCCTCACTGCACGGAGAGGCTGGGCCGGGCGAGGCGAAGCTGGCGAGAAGCTGAATCTGCCTGGGCACATGCACAGGAGGTGGCGAGCACATCTGTCCTGGCATCCCGGGTGAAAGGGAAGCGCTCAGAACGCAGTCAGCCTACAGGGCAAAATGGTCACCTACCAATTGCTGGTCACCTCCAGCCGATGCTAACTTTTTTCATTCCTTGTGCAGGGTGATCCCTCCCCAGCTGCGTTTCTTCCCTGTTTTTTGCTGCCACTTGTGTACGTGTCCAGCATGGATGGCTGTCACGAAGTTGTAGATTGGCTCCCGTCCGGTCTGTTTTTTATCCTCTCCTTTCTTCCCCCTTCCTCCTTTTTTTCTCTTCGGTGCAGATCCAGCTGACTCCTCTTCCCAAGGCTGTGTCTTTTTTTCTCTCCCACTCCTGCCAAAACCGTCTCCTTTTATATCCTCTCCTGTCTCTGCCCTCCTCCTCCTTTCCATTCCGGGTATGCCGGAAATGCCGATCCTGGGGCCTTTGTCTCGTCCCAGCAATCTTGCAGCTTCTGATGACTATCACGATAAGTCCTGTGCTGTGCCACTTTAGCTCATTCCCTTCCCCACTACAATTGTCTAGGCTAGACAGGGTCGCTACCACCTGCCAGGTGCCAATGTACCACTGGTGGTATGTGTATGATTGAAAAGCCCTGCTCTATTAGACTGTTGAGTAGAATGACAGTGAAAACAAGAAAGATTTTTATTATTTACCTGCAGCATATAAAGCTTGAACTCTTTCCAAATATTCACTTATTTTCCCTGGAATATTTTCTAAGGTTGATCCTGCCATTGCAGCATAAATCAAGGCTTGTGCAGCTTCCTGAGGAAAGAAAACATAACCCAAGTATAAAATTTTCTAATAGCTTTAATGATATATCAGTATAAACAGATGTGGCAAGTGGTTTTCAAAGGATTCATTACATTTTAGAATTTTCCAAAGGATTCCCAAAATTTGTATGCAAATACACAACTCTTTTTCCAGTTATGGATAAAACTAAAGTTTTTTTTTTTTAAATGAGTCTAGAGCAGTGGTGGCGAACCTATGGCACGGGTGCCAGAGGTGGCACTCAGAGCCCTCTCTGTGGGCACGCGCGCCGTCGCCCCAATCCTACAGCTGGGTTTTATAAAACCTTTTCGCTTTAGGCCTCCGCTACCATGTGCAAAAAAAAAAAAAAAAAAGTTCAATCAGTCAATTTCAACTTCTCATGGGGAAAAAAAGATCTTGCAAAGTTGGAATTGATTGATTGAACTTCTTAGTCCCACCCAGTCTGCTGTTACCACCGCAGCCATGCCCAGCCAATGGGCCACACCCAGCCAATGGGCCACACCCACCTGGCATTTGATGATGCATAAGTGGGTTTTGGGTTGCAGTTTGGGCACTTGGTCTCTAAAAGGTTCGCCATCACTGGTCTAGAGGGTAGTCAGGTCAATGACCTCAGAGAGATCACAACCCAAATGTTCATTTTTTTTAAAAAAAATGAAGTTACAAGGGCTTTGGTATATAGTTTAAAGCTTCATTTGGGCCCCTTTAAATATCTAAAAACAGACTTTAGATATGCTCTTAAGATGGAATAGTCACAAGGTTGCGGCCTCGTTAAAGAAGCTATCTTGGTTCAGGCTTAAGCATGCATGAACCCAAACAGGATGCTACTGCATTAAGACATGTTGGGTTGATTTAGCTAATAGTAGAAAGTATGTGCTTGTGCTCACTCAGGTTCAAAGTACTGCTAATAATTTTTAAAGCACATACCTCACTGCTCTATTAAATAAGTGGTTTGGTATATTCCCAAATTCAAATCCTTGCGGAGAAACTAAAGCAGACATATGGATATGATCTTAAGATATTTTAAAAAGTTTGATTATAATTTCTGAACACACAAAATATCCATGCCTTATAAAATGAGATTTTTCCTGCAAATAATTAGCTTATATAGAAATATTAGCTGTAAAAACTACATTCATGGAATAAGGAGACAAAACAATAATTCATTATGACTCCACTACATATAACATAACCATATAGGACAGGGATTAATTTTCACAATATTTTTTATCTTTAGGAACCATCTATCGAATGACTGTCCTCTGGCTGCTTGATTTGCCAGCCATTCTGAGGCCTTTCTGATGTTGACAATACAAGATCAGAATTCTCATTGCTTTGTCTATATCAGTGGTTCTCAACGTTTTTAATGCCGCGACCCCAACCGGTTGTAAGTCGAGGACTAAACCGGTTGTAAGTCGAGGACTAAACCGGTCGTAAGTCGAGGACTACCCAACCGGTCGTAAGTCGAGGACTTTCCCTGCCCGGGAGCACCGTGCATGTGTGGTTCCGCCCCCTGCGCCGGCCGAGGCGTAGCTGGCAAGCGGCAGAGACGGAGCAGGCCGACCACCAGCTGGCCCAGCCCAAGGGAGGTAAGGCACCCGCCGGAAAAGGGGAAAAAAATGGCGGACAAAAAAATGGCAGACAAAAAAAATGGCGGACAGCCTTGCTTGGCGACCCCCAGGAAATGGTCGATCGGCCCCAAATGGGGTCCTGACCCACAGGTTGAGAACCACTGGTCTATATAATTTTGGTCATCTAGACAATTTTGGTTACCCATACAAACAAGTTTTATAATGTATCTAGGAAATTAAAAGATTTATTCAGCTCCAATGGAACAATATGCAATTACTGAGCACTTTTTCCCTATGCCTGTTATTCAAAATTAGAATTGGGAAGGCATTTAAAAAACTCACTCTTAAAATCTTCAGGAGATGCAAAAAGAAAAAAAAACCAAACAAAAAATAAACAATAAAAAATATCCATGTGAATAGAACTTAACCAGTAGAACATGAACATGATGTGATCATAATTTTTTTCCTTTAAAAATACTTATTTACCTTACAAAAGTGATTTAACCTGCCAAATCTTAATTAGGCCCAGAGTTTCTTCACAGTCACAATATTTTAGAAATTTCTGAGGAATTATATGGTAACAGGAAGAGCACATGCTACTTCTTTGAGCAGGCTGAACCAATACTGAGGACGATATTAATTCAGAATACCAACTACGGTACAGACATAAGAACAGAACATCCACTGTAAAATTACTACATCTTCCAGACTACAGCAATAGTATCTTGGGGGAGGGGAGAGAATACTACCTTATCTCCATTCCAGAACCAAAAATGTTAAGGCCTAGTGAGGTAAACATTTTTCTGTAAAGAACAGAATAAAATCTATTCTAGAGACTGCTGCTGCTACTATGCCAAGGGAATCTACACTGGTCCTTCTGAAAATTGAAGTGGGAGTTGTGTGGCTTAACCTCAGGCCCCAATATTGAGGCCAATGGGAATTGTAAATGTCAGGGCTTTTTTTGTCATAGAACGCCCAGAACGGAGTTCCGGCACCTTTTTTGGATGGAACCTTGTAGGGTAGGCAAGGCGGGTTGTATGACATATGTGAGTTCTGGCACCTTTTTTTTTTTTTTTAACAAAAAAAGCACTGGTAAATGTTATTAGTAAATAACCTTAGACACTCATTGATTGGCTACATTGGCTAATGAGTAGGCAGGCTGCAGAACAAGTTGCCCCACTATAGCTCAATTCACTATAGCATCATGCTAAATCATGTGCCAGAAAATATTTCTCTTTCTTGATATAGTTTCTTGATATAGATTTGACTCAATCTCCAAGGGGAAGTTATGAAATTAATACACAGATTTACATCAAATTTATCAGACCAATTATGGTCCTCTATAAAAAAGGTGAGATGTATATAGTACTCAGATCTTTCAAGCACAATTCTAACAAGAATATATTCAGACTCCTCTATTTAACCATAAATATCAATTTGATACAAGTAATTCTACAACACTATCCTAATATCTATTTTGCTCTAGATAGATAATGCTATCACCATTTCCCCAATATAGGAAATATTTCATGGAGCCTACAGATTTTAGGCATCAACTGCAGTGAGGAAATAGTAGAAATTAAGTACAAACTGCCGAGTTAATGTTATCCATAAGTGATAAATTAATAGTAATCAGAATGAGCAAATTAAGTTGTTTAATCATATAAGAATTACTTTCTAATGTGTAGAATTAAGAAATAAAACCATCTCATCTCATGCACAAAACTTTCAATGCTACAATTAGATTTTCCAACTATTATGGAAATAACTACATCCCACTGTTTGCAATGTGGGGCCAAATTGTTATATCTCACATTTTGCAAGGTGTGGATTTGTGCCTATAAAAAGTATAAGACTCATTATATTTAATGAGTATAAGATAATTGAGTCCAGTTTTTTTTTTAAATTGCTCTAATCCCTTGTTGCTTATTAAATAGGGTGCAGTCCTGAGGTTAGAGTTCAGCTGTATATTAACAAACACGCATGAGGATCACTGGACTTAAATGTGAATTAAAATGAGTCAATTCATTTAAATATCACGAATAAGTTTGATTCCCCATGTTTTCTCTATCCGGTTCCTTCATATACAAATGTCATAATTAATAGATAGGGAAGAGAATTGGAAATGGCATAAGAGACCCCACTAATTCCTCAGGTTAACCTCAGCCAATCAGATCTCAATTTAAGAGAACTACAAATAATGATACTGAGAAAAATAAACTCAAGGTAGTTATCTCCCCGAGTTCTTAATCTAATTAAAGGCTAATTCAGTCAGTAGGCGCACAGGTTCCAGCTTTGATGAAGCTGCGGGAAATAATTCTAGCCCAATGAATAAGCGGCAAATATGCGGCAAATATGAGTTGCTTCATCAAATAGCGCCCTATTATCTCTCACCACCCGCCTCTACGGCTCTTCCGACTGGGTAAGCGCTAAGGAAGGATCCTCTTCCTCCACGCCGGGTGCCATTCACAAGCGCACGGTGCTTTCCTTTGGGCACCCAACCACCCCTCCCTTGCCTTGCACCTTGTAGTAAAACGCCGCTTCTTGGTATTTCCCTTCTTGATCCTTCTGAACGGCCACCTGCGCGAACTTCACCGCGTCTTGTTCCTGCGCTGCACCGTCCATGGCAGAAGAGGAGCCGCGCGGCCCAGGGACCCCCTCCCCTCTTGCTTCAGCGGCCCAAGCACCGGGCAGTTATTTTCGGTGTCCGCTTCCTCCTCGCTTAAGTCAGGGCAATCCCCGTGGCCCCGCCCCATCCCGGAAAAGGAAAAGACTTGTTTTTCTTTCGGGAACATTTTTTTAGTGTAGGCGCATGCGGGCTAGAGATCCCTGGCCTGACACCAAAGTACAGTCGATCGAGTCCCATGGCACTCGAAAGACTCGTCTATGGATTTTGGCTTAAGTTTTAGTGGGCAACATTTTATCACAGGCATTTAAAATGACAATTTTTGCTTTCTCAGAAGCGGAATTTCCCTTATTCTCCCGAATTGCAGGAAGAGTTGCCAATATCGATTAAAGTTGGACTCCTACCATTTAATTACTGTTCTACCGAATCGTCTTTTTGTGGAGTACCAGATCTAAGCTGCACATAAGTGGACGACCACTAGACGGACGCCGGGAGCTCCAGTTTCCTGCATGTTTTCTGCCATCTGGTGGTAGCCTATATATATATATATGTATATATATATCTTTGCTCCAATTTATAAACTTCTGGCCCACCCACCCCAAGGGGCGCAGGCGCAATTGGTTTGGACTTTCAGAGCTAAATCTTCATGACACGAGCTATCCTGCAGTCAGTTTACTTGTTCCTTATATCGCTAGTCATCCCAGCCCAAATTCTGTGCCCGATTGTATAATGACGTGCCTTTTTGATTCCCAGAGCGTCCCATTAAAAAAACTTTGCGTGCATCTGCCTGTTGCGCAATGGAGGGCACGGATGACAGCCCCGGCTTCAGCTCTGGCTGTGTTAACGTCTTCGTAATTTCACGATTTTGTAGTAGCTGTTTTTATTCTTCTCCGAGCTGCAAATTGGTGTCTAGTGATCATCCGGCTATAAAACATGAGAAAAATGTAACCACCACAAAGAATCATGACATAGCGAAAAGACTCACAAATGAATGAATCTTACCGGACTAAATCTCTTAACATTAATTTTTGTTAAGTTTGAAATAGCAATAACCCTTTCCCGCCCCTAATTCTATGACTCTGGGAGTGGTGGAGGAGAAAGACGAGACTACTACTATACGTGCAAGACCCACCACGCTTCACCAGGTGGCGGCAGCAAAAGTGAAGCCGCTAGGACTTGATTTCTGGCAGCAGATTTTATAGGATAGGTCTGAGTGCAGTTTCTTCAAAGAAGTGGCGTTTTATAGCTGGTCAAGGTATCCGTTTTGGAGTGCGTAAAGAGGGGGTGAAAATACTTGTTCTTATTGAAAAGAAGAGCATTTCTATTCCACTTGGAAGGAGAGAGTCATTTTCAAGAGATTAGATCAAACTAAAAGTCTTGACTTTGCTTTTTATATAATGCACTGAACTCTGACTATAATTGGATGGATTCAAGTACACTCAGAGCCATAAGGATGAAAAATAAAAACTCTTTCGAGTCAAACTGGACTCCTTTTCTAATGACAGCAGTATAGAAGTTGTTTGTTATTGCTTTTTCCAGAATATTTTTTTAATTCCTCAGTTTTAGGATTAGTGAGTGGCCGTCAATGGAGCACTAATGGGATGTGGTCATAAGTAACTTTTTAAAGGTGAGCTTGGTGCTTCCACTATCAGTGCAAGAAGCCAAAAGGACATAGGTGGGGTGGGGGGGAAATAGGCAGGTCAGAGGAATTGAAGCAGTTGCAATCATAAGTTGGGAGGGGAGGTTGCCAAGCACCCAAATTTTGATTGTGTGACTGTGGGGACACCTCAGTGGTCCTTTGTCCTTTCATTCAATGCTGCCATAACTTTGAATCATTGCTGAATGAATAACTGTAAGTCATGTGTACAGTATTTATCTTTTTGAGCAATACAACCCTAGTAATGCCTTTTTTTAACATGAAGGAAATTCATAGCAAAAATTCACTTGTTCTAACTAGGGCTATGATTACAACCAACTGTTTTGCAAATCACTGTGAAAGCACATTCTGCTTCCAGATTTCTCAGCAACTGAGAAATATATGGAAAAGTAAAAGGTAACATCTCATTCAGTCAAGCTTATCTTCTGATGATGTCATGGATATATTCATATAACTTTTTTTTGGCAATGATACAGAAGAGATTTTTCAGAGTGTTTTATTTACTTTCCAGACTGGCCTGCAGCCCTGGAATTTCTTTAATGGGAATTGTTAAGTCCGGAGAATAATGGCGCTTGAGACGAAGCATTTCTAACAAGTCTTTATTCTCTGCTTCCAATCTACGAACAACCCGAGCAGAGGCACGCAGGCCTCTATTTATACCTTCTGATCCCCGGGCAAATCCAACCAATCACAAGGCAGTCTTTTCCCGCCTTGCGCATGCGCGCAAGGCCGGCGCCACTCAGTCTGGTCCCGGGCAGCTTTTGCAAATGCCCGGGACTCTTGCAACATCCCGAGCCTGCTTTTGCAGGCTCGGGACACAACACCCCTCCCCCCTAGATGAAATAATACGGCGCCCACATGGACGCCATCATAGTGATGGTTATATAATTAACTATTGAGTTAAGTCACACGGTGTGTGTAAGATGTGGGACTGTTCCGTCGTACAGAGACCCAATAGCCCAACATCGTGTACGTAGAGTCAACCAGCCAGAACCTCCAGTTCAGTTATTGCAATGCTCACCTTACGTAATCTGCAAGGTATTTGGGAGGGCCTTTGACCCTGAGCGACCTTCTCGGACCTGGGGAACCTGTAGTGTTTTCCCCGTTGCTTCCCACACTAGGTGAATTGCCCTGTGGTTGTCTTATGACTTCTGTTTGACTTTCCTGCCCGTCTCCTAGGCTTGAGAAGTCAGATCTCTGTTGATCGCTATACCTGGTTGACCTACCACCTATGGAGTTTTCCAACCCCTCTGAACTCATCTCCGTGTTTCCTGACGGAGTGTGGTTTTCCTGGCTCCTTCCTGTAGTGTTAGGGTCTAGGGATGCCTCCCTGTTAGCCCTTATGTGTGGGGACATCCTTCTATGAGCCATTTCAGCAAAGGACGTGTTTCCCCTCTGTTTTGCCTGCTCTCTTGCATGTTGTGAGTTGTGAGTATGCTCCCAGTTATTCTCCGTGTCTGGAGTATTGTTTGTGAGGTGTGGATAATTAGTATTCCTCCGGTGGGACTCCCAGGCTGGAGTGTGTGTGGGGGTGTCTGTGTGCCCCCATCCCCATGAATTTCTACCTGAATCTCCTGTGGAACTTGGGTGTTGAGAGCCCGTGTCATTCCCCACAACCATTGTTGGCAGCAGATTCTGATTCTCAGAATGCATTCCCCATTCCTCCTCTCCCCCTAGAGGAGACTGAGGAGGAACCCCAGGCGAGTCCCGCCTCACACGTAGCTGATCAATGTGGCGGCAAAGAACGCGGCCGTCTTCCAGGGACACCTCGTAGGACAGAGGCCCCGAGACCTTGCAGACCACAGCCGGGACCCAGAGGTGTCCAGGCCCGTAGTTCCTGGCCCAGACAGGATAGCCTTCACGCAGGACCCGTGGTGGGTGTGGCTGAGACACCTGTGAAGCTACACGCTCCGGATGCAGCCTGTCCAATTTAGTCACGAGCCGACGACCCCAGCGGAGTTCGGCCGGGCACTTACCCATGGCAGTGCACGGAGTAGTACGATGGGCTAGAAAAAAGTCAGCCAACCTGTGATGCCAATTGCCGTAAGTCAGCTTCTTGAGGGCGTCCTTGGCGACATGGACCATCCGTTCAGCCAGACCGTTGGTGGAAGGATGGAAAGGAGCCGAAGCAGCGTGGTGGATCATGTTGGCCTGTAGGAATCCCTGAAACTCAGTAGAAGTAAATTGAGGACCGTTATCTGACACCAGAACATCTGGCAACCCGTGTGCAGCAAAAATGTTTCTCAACACTTGAATAGTTTTGGCAGCTGTGGTAGAAGACACAGGCACGACCTCCAGCCATTTGGAATGGCTATCAACAACAACCAG
>NW_015386253.1:4082305-4144605 GCF_001527695.2 Protobothrops mucrosquamatus | reverse complement strand
AAGGGGGGGGTTTGGCCTCCCTGATATGGAAAAATTGAGGCACTATTGAATGAAATGTGGATGAAGAAAGGAGTTTGAAAGAAAAACTTGAAAATGACACTGAACTTCAGAAAAATCAGCTGAATATACTTGGATATCAACTTGATCTGCACTCTTACAAGGTCGATGATGGGTTAACTATCCTTCAGTTAAAGAAGAAATATCATTTAGCTTTCAACAGTGGTTCTCAACCTGTGGGTCGGGACCCCATTTGGGGTCGATCGACCATTTCATGGGGGTCGCCAAGCAAGGCTGTCCGCCATTTTTTTCCGCCTTTTCCGGCGGGTGCCTTACCTCCCTTGGGCTGGACCAGCTGGTGGTCGGCCTGCTCCGTCTCTGCCGCTTACCAGCTACGCCTCGGCCAGCGCAGGGGGCGTAACCACGCATGCGCGGCGCTCCTGAGCAGGGAAAGTCCTCGACTTACAACCGGTTGGGTAGTCCTCGACTTACGACCGGTTTAGTCCTCGACTTATGACTGGTTTAGTCCTCGACTTACGACCGGTTGGGGTCGCGGCATTAAAAAGGTTGAGAACCACTGATCTAAAGGGTAATAAATATCAAACCAATAGCAATCAGACGCAAAAGTCCACCTAAAACTTTACTAGAGAGTATTCAGTCTCCAAAAGCAGAAGCTGAAACTGAATACCTGTCTCCAATGTGCACAACAGCGGTCATGGCTCCTTTAAAATAAGATAGGTGTTGCTCCTTCAAGGCTGCCATGTGCTCCAAAGCACTTGTTGACGAATGAATCTGCAATGTCGCATAGCCTTAATTAAATATTAGTTAAAATCCCAGGTCCATATTTTGTTATATTATGGGAGAAGACCACTTAGTATAAAGCAGATTCAAAACAGGTGTAATAAATAGTAAAACTATGCAGCCTTTCAGATTCAAGGACAAAAAAGGTGCTTTGCAGCATTTTTGGGATAAATATGTCCCCTATATGTAATCCTTTCAGGCAGCTGTACTTTTTCTCAGACTGGAAGACATGCATGCTGATGCATACCTACACAATTATTTTATCATAATTTGGGGCATTTGAAAAGAATGAAAAAGTGCAGTTTTAAAAATTAACATACCAATTTCAATATGTTTCCAAATGGAAATTCATTCACATGGGTACCAAGGAAAGGAAGAGTAAGGGGAGCAAGTCATGTCATATGATTAACAAAGACATTGTGCAAATGATGTGACTGATGTAATTTGCATTAGCTATAGACTTCATGATAAGCAGGATGTCATTGTAGCTTATTCATTTTACTGAATGTTTTTCTCAACTCCTCTTTTTTAGCTCAGATTACCTAGATCAGTGGTGGCGAATCTATGGCACGGGTGCCAGAGGCGGCACTCAGAGCCCTCTCTGTGGGCATGCACACCGTCGCCCCAGTCCTAGGCCTTCAGCTGGGTTTTATAAAACCTTTTCGCTTTAGGCCTCTGCCACCATGTACAAAAAAAAAAAAAGGTTCAATCAGTCAATTTCAACTTCTCGCGGGGAAAAAAAAGATCTGGCAAATTTGGAATTGATTGATTGAACTTTTTAGTCCCACCCAGTCTGCCGTTATCACTTCAGCCACGCCCACTCAATGGGCCACACCCACCTGGCACCCGACGATGCATAAGTGGGTTTTGGGTTGCAGTTTGGGCACTCGGTCTCTAAAAGGTTCGCCACCACTGACCTAGATTTTAGATCACTTACTCTAAAGGTAATATATATTTTTAAAGTGGCTATTTCGTGAAAATTAGTAACGTGCTCAGTCACAGTAAAATTATGACAAATCATGTTGCAGCCCATTTTGGAGGCATATATAGAAAAATTAGGGGCTAGCAATAGTTTCATGGCTCATAAAAGGTGACCTGTGAGCCATGGATTGGTTATCCTTGCCATAAATTATATAATTTGGAATGAAAGGCAAGATAGACACAGTACCTAGGATTAGGTCAAATTATAAATTAAAATTAAAATCACAAGTTGCAAAAAAAGGGAAACATAACGATTCCCAGGAATGTACATAGTCATGAGTAAACAGAAAATTCCAGGCACCCTTCTGTGCTCATCCTGACTCATTCTAGTAACCTTAAACTTTGCTTAATGGATTGTAGATTGGAGAACTTGTCTATTGATTAAATATTCAGTTCCTACAACTATATTAAGAAATGATATTGTATGATTTTGTGACAAAGGGTTGAGTGATGGCCTCTGATTATAATCAATTCTTATCAAAGTCTTTAGGTGTCACATACATAAGTGTTCCCACTCTGGAGATTTTATTCTAATTTTCAGAAGTTTCATTCTAGCAGTAGTCAACTCAAGTCCTTTACTTATCTTTGAAAGGCAGCATCATTATGATGCAAATAATAATAATAATAATAATAATAATAATAATAATAATAATAATAATAATAATAATAATAATAATAATAATAATAATAATAATAAAGTTGGAAGGGACCTTGGAGGTCACCGAGTCCAACCCCCTGCTCAGGCAGGAAACCCTACACCATTTCGGACAAATGGCTGTCCAGTCTCTTCTTAAAAACTTCTAGTGTTGGAGCATTCACCGCTTCTGGAGGCAGGTTGTTCCACTAATTACATGGAAGACACCAAAAAATGCCTCAAGAATAAATCAGAAGCAGAAGTAGTAACAGTTGTCAAGATACTTATTGTCAGTGTGGTATTTCTATCTGGTATACACATTCATGCAGTGGTGGGATTCAGCCGGTTTCCACTGGTAGCTAATTTTTTGTTGCCCAGGCCCAGAATGGACTTCTGGAAGCGGCATCCATACAGAGAACCGGTTGTTCACATATTTGAATCCCACCGCTGTATTCATGATACTTCATATGACAGACATTATATTTCAAGCGAACCAAAGAAATGTTACTACTTTACAGAGAAGACAGTTATATCCAAATTATAGTATTAAACATAACACAGATTTACCCAAGAAATAACATGCAATTTTACTTTATCACTATATAACATTTGCAAATTAAGTGTTTAATAAAAAGTCTTGGAATAGCCAATACTAAAGGCTTAGAACTGTTTTAATCCTTAGTTTGAATTATTTTTCAATAAGTATGTGAGTCATAATTCAAAATAAGGCTAAAATGAGTGTTATGCCAGATCAGACATATGTATGTACATTTTACATTTTATTGTTGGTGTAGCAATGGAAGTTGTGGGAGCTATTTGAAAATATGCACATACATGTTTAAGGAAATAGCTGATGTTCAGAGTACAAATTTCTAAACAACATTTATGAAGTTTTAGGGATTTCTAATCAAGATCTCACTAGGTAGTATTTATCAAAACACTGTATGTACTGTAGTGCAATTATGCTATGATGCTTGTTCTTTTTTAGTGCAATAGAATTAGTATTGCTCTACAACTATCAATATCATATTACTTGATAGATATTTAGAAATTACTCTGAAAAAACATAATTTTTCACCTGTCATAGTCTTGGCAGATTTCCCCAACAGCAACTAGTGCCTTCAAGTATTCATTTGGTTGATATGGATGGATGTAGTGGAGAGAACAGCTGTTCCGAGGATCACCATTTGAGGCTGTAAAATCTATAGCTACCTAGAAAAGAAAAACAAAAATACATCGTGTTATGTTTGTCTCTACACAACTTAGTCCTTGACTTAGAACAGTTCATTTAGTGACAGCTCAACGTTATATTGACATTGTAAAAAGTGACTTATGACCATTTTTCACACTTATGACTCATATTTATGATGGTTGCAGTGTCCTTGGGGTTGTGTGACCACCTATTGTGACCTTCTGACAAAGGGGAAATCAGATTTGCTTAACAATTGTGTTACCAACTTAACAAGTGCAGTGATTCACTTAACAGCTGTGATAAGAAAGATTGTAAAGTGAAGAAAAAATCACTTAAAACCATCTTGCTTAACAACCAAAATTTTGGGTTCAATTGTGGTCGTAAGTCAAAGACTCCCTGTATTTCGTGGCATCATCTCCTAACACAATCAATGTCAAAACTGGAAGTGGAAAATATGAAACAAGAGCTTATTGTAAAACACATATATTTTGTGCTACATTTCCTAACCAATTCTTGGTTATGAAACCAACTCCTTTATAATGTGCTGCATTTAGCAACATTGAACATAAGAATTGCTTCTTATATTACAGATATGTATATTTTTATCTAGCCTTTCCAGTAAAATGCTTAGGCAGCTTACAAGAAAGAAAAGCAAACCCATCACCTACCAAACAAAAAACAATTCACAATATAACAACTGTTAAAACATATTTATCCAACACACATTATAAAGTGGTGATAACTAAAAGCTAAGTAATTGAGATGATATGAAGAACAGAAATCATGGTCTTTTCATCCTCATTTAAGCGCTTTTCAGTTAGATCATAATATTTCTGTATTACATTGAATATTTCAGATTTTCTTTTCTCTCTATTGTAGCTTATGCTATAAAACTCTCTGGCCATGGAATAACACAATCAATATTGTGTAACACAACCTTCCCTAAGAGAACAAGTGTGAAATTAAGTGAGATCTTCATGTCAGCCAGCATTAGTTCGTAATAGACAGGTAGAAGTCCTAAACAAACAAACAAACAAATTTCATATATTAGTTAGATTTATATTTCAGCTTTCCTCCAAAAGCTCAAAGATATACATATGTGTCTATATATTAATTAACCATTTGTCCACTTTATCTAACAACTGGGCTTGCAAAAACTCTAAGTCAGTTTTATCTATCTCTTTACTACCATTTTAAAGGACACTTGGAGCTTTGCTGACCACATATGACATTTTACTTTCCAGATTTCTTATGAGAAAGCAAACTTGTGTGAGAAAAGTGTTTGTGATGGGGATGGTTTTAGAGATTTGTTGAGTATTCATATAACATTACTATTTATTATTATTAGTGGGAGATGAACAGTTATAAACAATGCCCTTTTTGCTTATATTGTTCTTAGGAATTTTGATGGACCTCTAAAGTACAGGATGCATTTGGATTCATGCTCAGATAAAGTGTACGCACACAGAATTATTAATATAGAAATTCATTCTTGTTTTCTCACAAATCATTTTGACTTTAACAGCTGATAAAGGAGGAGAAATACTCTTTCTTCAGCTATGGTTGAACTGTTGGGAACTGAATATTCTATCTCTAAATCTGATACTAAAAAGGTTTTTCCTCTGATTTTTTAGGTTCTTGCTAAAGACCTGGTGATTTACTTAGGACTTTCTTTTTAAAAAAGAAAGTTTTTTGGGTTTTTTGATTCTTAGAACAAAGTGCTTAAGACACACCGTGGTGCTAATCAAACATCCAGAAATAAAACCATATATGAATAATTCAAATCAATACATTAAATATTTCCTCTCTATTTCCCTCAATTAACCTAATACGTTTAAGATAATCCATTTCTAATTTAAATTTCTAAAAATCCTAAACCTATTTTAGAGCTTTGTGAATTTACAATTAACATAATCAAATTTGACTTTAAAGAAACAAATTATCAATTCAGGTATCCCTTCCAAATATATTCTAGATCTCAATCTCTTAAATCCTTAATTTTATCACAAATCTCATTTATTTCTTTTTCCACTGCACAATATATCTCCTAATTAAAGTAAAATATTAGTCTATCCTATACATATATAATCCATCAATCAATCAATCAATCTCTTTAAGATAACAAAATAACAAAATTATATCAGACTTTAAATCATTTCAGCCCCCATTGGGCCAAATTCAAATTTCATCCAGTTAATTATCATACCTAATAACATCCATATTATCAGACAAGAACATCATCTTACTAATTTAACATACTCAATTAGTTATTAAATCAAACCAGATCTAAAACGCCTCTTCAGTTTTCTTCATTCCATTACATAATAGTTTTCATACAAATAAACCTATTATTCCAAAGAATACATTCTTAATCTATTTAAAATATATATTCTAATAATCACCCATTTTTCTTACTTCTAACTCTAAATCTTAATTGTTAAATCAATCCATAATTCTACAGTGCCTTTGATCCATCACATATAATTTTGAATTTAACTTTTCAGTCTTATTCTGGCCTTTTTTTTGTGGCAGGCAGGTTTCCATAACAAAGCTTCCCTTTCAGCCAATAAGTCTCTCTTTATTGCTTGTAGTATCATTTGAGACAGTAAGAAGCATCCCGTCCTCTGCATTGGGCATCTATTTCTCTTATCCTTAAAGCTTCGTTGCTTTAAAGGCTCAAATCTCAGTCTTTGATTTTTCTGATCCTCAGAGGGATAGATGAAATGCTTGTAGGGTAAAATAAATTCCTCTTTAGTCTCAATTAAATCCTCTTCTAGTATGTTTTGGTTTATAGAATGGTCAGATGTTGTCTGGAAGTCAGTTTGAAGGTTTGGAATATGACTTCTGACTCTTAATTCTGTAGAAATCCCTTTCAATGTAGCACATATTTCTTCAGTAGCCTCGTAGATCTTTTCCAATATAAATTTATAGTTCAATTGTGAATAAGGTTTCCTCCATTTTAATAATAATTGAAGAGAGTCCATTTTTTTTCTTTTAGTGGAGGCTGTATTCAATAAAAGTAAAGCAGTATCCACCCCCACAGTTCCCACAGCTGCATCCACTTATCTTTTCTCTTCAAAAGTAATTTGAAGGCCAAGTCCATCTCATCTCCAAACAGTAACCAGCAGTTGCAATATTAACTTTTCGCCAGTAGATGTCCTCAATAGGTTAAAAAATCTTTTTCAGACACCATTTTTCCCTTTTTCTATCTTTTAGAGAAAAAGGTGGAAAAAGAAACAATCTTCCAGTATAGTATGATAGTAGAGCTCTTAAAAAAAAGGTTTTTTCTGTACCCCAAAGTAGATAAGAATAAAGTGTAGTCTTTAAAAAGTTTTATTTTAACCTTTTTGTTCAGCGCTTTTCTTCCCACACATACCAAAGCTGCTTTTTCAAGATGGGAAAATGATTCCAACAGAGTTTTTACAGGCAAAAAAAAAAGAACAAAATAGGGTGAAGAGAGGAGGAGAAGGGGTCTCACCAGGATCATCCGTGGTGGATCTATTCACGCTTAGATGTTGCTGTGACTTTCAGCTGGTGCAGCAGGTTAATTGGCCATCTTACAGGACGATCTTTTGCTCCGTCCGCTCTCAGAAAATAGCTGGAGCCACGAGAGAAGCTGCCGCCCTCCCGCAGTCTCCAGCAAGCCTCCTCCTCGGTGGTCGCCCCTCCAGGGCGACTTGCGACCCACAAGGGGTCTACCAGTGAAGAAAAACCCAGGCGGTGTGGAGACAAGTCTCCAGACACGACTGGAGTCGCTGCGAACCAGAACAGGAAGTCACTTAGGACTTTCTTATGACACTGATATAAATGAGTGAAATTCTTCTCTCTGTCTCTCTTCATTCTTCTACTTCTGTTAAATAATTTTAAATTGAATATTTTATATCATTATATTTTATGTGCTTTGTATTTTTTAAAATGAACACCATGCATATCACTTTGAGAATTGTTCCACACGCAGTATAATGTGTTGTACAATTGGATTAATTGTTAATCAAAATACCAAATCATTTGAAAATGTATAATTCTTGTCTTTTTCTCTCCCTTTTATATTTGTTCAGAGATATCTAAAAGGCATACTTGGATTATAGGGGAAATCTTACAGGCCCTTTAATGCAATTTGAAATATTCATCCTCTCTCCCAATGTACGTTTTAATTTTGTTCAAAGACCAAAGAGGAAGAAAATATGTAGTAATAATCATAATCGTAAGGAATGAAAAGTAAAAGATTGGAGAAAGTGATTGAATATGATTGAGATTTTCCATACGATCCTTTAAATTAAAAGCTAAGACAAAAAATCTCTCCATCTTACTCTTCTGGGGATTATATTAAAAAGAAGTGAGGCAAACATTAAATATTAGACAGAAAAAATTAATTAGTCTGGTTAAACAAATTCAGGCAGAACTATCTTCAACCAGGCACATAGTCACTGCGAAACCAACTGAAAAAACCAAGAGAGGACAAATTATTGGGGCCAGGAAAGGACTTAAATCACATGATCTCTATTGAACAAAGTCAAAGAGTACTATTACAAAAGGCCAAGAAGCATTTTGAACCCTTACCACAACTTAAGACATATCTGATATTGGAAGCTAATTTTCCAAGCAACGTGCAAGTACATTTATAGTAAACATAATTTAACACAATTGTGCTTTTTTACTATTTTAATCAAACTTATGGCAGTGGAATAAATGTAACGCTTTTTCCAGTACGTTCATTTGTCTGATTATAAGTCTGAAGCACTGAGAGCTTAATCAAATATCTCACTCTCAGGTGCTCTATCTAGAATACAATCATGGCAAAACAAAATATTCTCCACTGTGTGTATACATTTAAACTCCAGAAATCTCAGATTGTCATGTTCATTTCCTTCTCAATGCTTAATTATTATTTTGATTATTATAAAACTAAACTCTGGTATTGGACTTCTCATCTCCAAATTATTTTATAAGCTAATTAACAGCTAGGAGAACCAGAAGGCAAACTCAAATTACAGTAATAGTAGTAATAATGGTGCAGATTAAAAAAACTGGCTGCAAAAATATTCAATATCACTACATAGTATGTATATCATGGTACGTTATAGTTGTAAAATGCAACTATACTCATACAACATGGAGAAAAATCACAATCTAAGTTCCAGGAAAGTCTTTCTGCATAAATTTTCCACAAAATTCTGCTACTGAAAAGATTCACCTTTTTACCATTGTATTTCTCGCTTATGCTATGTATCTTTTTCCTAAAAACTTCAAATTTCTGAAGTTACAAATAACACAGGGTATGGGTTTTGGATTCCTATTGGAATCAAATATAGGACAAATATTACTCTGGTACAAAAGGAACATCTCCTTTTGTTACTCAGACCCTTGAGCTCATTTTAAGATGCTACTTCTTTTTTAAAGAATGCATTGAAGCTAGTCCATTTCTACTGGAATTATTATTATTCAATATTTAGGAAGTTTCCTTTGTACTTGGGATAACGTTCATAAGGGTGGTTTCTATGATAGTATTTAGTTTCCAACTTTGTTCTGCATGATAACTTTGCAAGACCTGTTTTTACCAAATTGAAGATTAATTAATTAATTAATTATTTTTTCCCGAATCATTTCTTCATTAGGCTTTATGTATTTTTCATCTCTTCTTCCCTTTCATCTATGTAAAACTAATGCTTAATTGTTTTGAGGATAACTCTATCCTCAAAACAATTATAACTTTTAAATCTTGTATAATCTTGGCTGGTAAAAAATGTAAAGCCAAGAGATTTGTGCAGAATAGTTTGAAACTTTCTGTATTTACCAAAATTTTGATTTTCCATCAAAATACCATTATGCAGCTGATAGTATTTCAGCTTTATACAGTTTTATAAATAAGGTATCAGAAACTGTTCTCCCCTCCCAAACCTGCTATGCTTCCTCATCTTGGAATGCAGGAAAGCTCTTAGGAGGAATGAATAAAAAATGCTGGGAGTGTCTGTCAAGAGTGTATACTCCCAGCAGGGCCACCCAAAGCACAGTCACCTTCGCTGTCCAGCTAAAGCAGGCAGGAATCTATATTCGATATCAGTGATTTAGGAAGATACTGGAGGCAGAAGATCATTTTAGTGACAAGAGCAAAGGAATAATTTCATACTATGTGGGATGGTATATCACTCCTATATTTTACCAAGAAAACAATATAAAATATTAAATGATACAGTGTGCGATAATTGACCCCTCTGGCTGAACAGAACTCAAAATACTACTGAGGATCTTTTGGAATACTAATGATGTTTTTGGAATGTGCAGTTGCCATTTAGAAAAAGAAAATCTAAGGCTGTAAATCCAGATTTACAGAACATAAGAAACATGAACGTGCTCAACATAGTGAAAAGTGCAATTAACGTTAGGCATCAGCAAATTGAGATGAATGGAATTGGGCAGTTTCAGTCAGATGATCAGACTGTTTCTACTCAGGACAAGAAAAATAAAAAAGGAATAGCATTAAGGATGAATGTGGAAAGAGATTGCCACAGGTAAGAAATAAAAGAAAGCAAATGAGATTCAGAACAAACCATGGAGGTTGCCAAGAGCAGAAGAAGAGCAAAGGCGCATAAAGGCAAACATAGCAGGGAGTTTGTCAAAGAATTTCAAATAGCTATTAGACAGACAAAAAGCAGCATTATAACATCTGTAAAGGGATTGAAGATGGAAACAGATATTAAAAAAAAACCAAGAAGAGTTTTTCAAAAGAAGTTAGTAGAGCAACCCATGAAAACTTTGGAAATGATATTAAAATGCTGTGATATCTCTATACCCACAAAGATCAGAATTGTGCAAGCCATGGTATTTCCAGTGATATTTTATGGAAGAGAACATTTGACTTTTAAAGAAGCAAGATAGGAAGAGTACTGATGCTTTTGGACTGGATGTTGGAGAAGACTCCTGAGAATACCATGGATAGCCAAGAAAATGAACTGATGGATCATTTAAAAAAATCAATCCATAATACTGAGACACGAATGACCAGGCTCAAAATTATTATAACTTGGACACATTATGCAGTGACCTAGTTCTTTTGAGAAGTCTATATTGTGGGGGAAAGTGGGAAGAAAGAGATCAACAGCAAGATGGTTGAACTCAGTTACAAAAGTGATTGGGGGCACTTTGGAAGATCTGAAGAAAAAAATCGGGGAAAGATGCTTCTGGATAAAATCTATGTGGTTGCATAGATAGTACAATCAATCAATCAACGAAAAAGGAACTGGGAGAAAGAAAAAATATGTTCAGTGGAAGGGAAAAAATCTCATGGAAATGTAGCAAAACTGCCTATTTCTGGGAGAAAGGGGATATTCTTTTAGATGTAGAATATAATTATAAACTCAGCTGTTGTATGAATTGAATAACTCAACTATTTTTGTATAAAAGTATTTAAAATTCTTTCATTGAAAAAACTGAAAATACAGTTTAAAATTTGTCTATATGTAATGGAAATGTAGAAAATATTTGAATGAAATATCTCAATATTATGTTAAAGTTATGATCTTCAGCTGGGTTCTTTAACTATTCCACTTTAAATTCTCAAAGGAACAATCAGTCATGAGATATTGATGATTTTCATATTTGTAATATGAAGAAAATATTTTTCCATCCCTATGGATTTTGATGTAAAGAATCTGAGACATTTTGATAGGGCACAAAATTTATTGGGATAAACACCTTTGGCTATAAAACAAACCTAGGCAATGTAAAATATTCGCATATAGAATATCTTGACTTTTAAACAAGGGCTGTAATCTGAATGCGTCTCTGTATTTTTAAAAGACAATTATCCATGAAATATGAACTAGAAATCCCAGTTCCTTTGATGGGAGTGAATAAGAAGGGCCATCTGAAATTGTATTTACTGCTATTAAATTTATATTTCAAAAAACAGGTAATAGCAGTGGGATTTCAAACCTACAACATATTTTAAAATCATCATCCATGTTCTGGTCAGATTTATCGGAAACTCACTTTTCTCCTGAGTAGAATTAGCAACTGTTTTCTTGATAACATTTCTATTTGACTCAGGTGAGCTAACTGAAAATCTGCCCTATAAATTTTATTACCTTAACAGTAGGGTAAGCTGTGGGATTATTTTTTCTTTTCTTATCAGCGTTGCTAATACAATGCTGTAGAATAATTTAGACAGTCATTTTTTTAAAAAAAATAAAGCTTTCACTTCAAAGTGACCATAGAGTCTTAAAAATGGTTTTGAAAAAACAAGCATTTGCTTGTATTTATCAGATACATTACTTCTAGCAAGACATGATATGCTTACAAAGGCGCATCTTCAGAAGACCCAATTTGATGCTACAAAAGCTCTCATTAGCTCTTCAAATTAGCAGGTACATCATACTATAGCTTTTTGTTCACAAACCCATGCTTAGCAACTTGGCTCCCTCCCCTATCAAACAGCCTTTCAGATCACAGCTGCATTGTACTGTCTGCCCCCTGCTTGAACTCATTGAAGACGTAATTAATTTGAAAACAAAAAGAGAGTGGGCTGACTTGCAAAGAACTTCAGAATTCTGCACCTGTTTCTGCAGAAATACTGCCAGTGTAAAATGTAGTTCTCAATTTGGTATCAGAATCCTTGTGAATTATCGTTCCTCTGTTTTCTTGTCTGGAAATTGCCACAGATGTTATAATCATTATTGTATTAAATAAAATCAATTATTAGATAACAGAACATGTGAATGTCTGCAGTATGCATGTGTGTATATATACACACATATCATATGTATATATATATATATATATATATATATATATATATATATATATATATATATATATGAATGCTTTTTCTTTAGTGCACCCTGTCGGCCCCCAAATATGGGAGAGAGAAGTCTTTTGCCTGTATCAGCTCAACCTAGAGCCATCCACAGGCAGCAGTCGCTTAACTGTGACATCATATGTGTTTTTCAAAATTTGGATTGCTAACAAAGAATTAAGGGAGTATTGGGATAGCTATTTCGAACTTTATTTAGTTCTCATCAGCCAGACATACCCTTCTGAGATTCGAACCTGGGCTGTCTGCATGTTAAGCAGATGTGTTAGCCCCTAGGCCACAGGCTCTTTCTCACTTTGTTAGCTACATATACATACATACACACACACACACACACTATAGCTCACTTTGTTAGCTATATATATATACATACACACACACACATATAAATTACATTATATATAAAATGCACTGCAGTCCTTCACATGTTATAGGTTAAAAATGATTCACAATTCTAAAAACTGATTTTAATACAATAATATACATTTAATATTATATCTATCTATCTATCTATCTATCTATCTATCTATCTATCTATCTATCTATCTATCTATCTATCTATCTATCTATCTATCTATCTGGATGGATGGATGGATGGATGGATGGATGGATGGATGGATATGGATGGAACCTTGTAGGGTAGGCAAGGCGGGTTGTATGACATGTGTGAGTTCCAGCATCTTTTTTTTTTTTTTTTAGAAAAAAAGCACTGGATATATATATAGATATATAGATATAGATACAGTAATTTGTTAATAGCTTTTAAAGTGAATTCTGAAAATTGTGGTACCACTGATTTCCATGAGACATAAACATTGATTCTAAACATGCTTATCTGGAATTAAATTCCCGAGCTCAACTGGACTTATTCTAAAGTTCTTTTTTAAAAAAAACATTGAAAGCTTTATAGCATCTGAATGATTAACAAATGTCTTAATGACATAAATTCCTATGGACCTTTACTAGATTTATTTTATATTTTTTGAGAATGTCTCAAGGAAAATTTGAATGTCATATTCATATCCATTATTTTAAGATACATTTTCCTTGAATGTTCTTTCAGAAAAGGTGAATTGGAAGAAAGTTGGAACTGAAAATCCATGTTCATAATTTCCCTTAATATCTGGGAAGACACATATTTCCCTAGTTTTTCTTTCAGGATCATGACCAAACATTTTATTGCCAGGTTATTTTCTGTTTTACGAAACCAGAAACTTAAACAGGAGGCAATTATTTTTTTAAGGTCTGGTAAGAATGATTTATGGTTTTTAATATTTGAGGACAATATGTCACTAGCAAAAAGGAATGTCTGTAGATTGATCTAACACAGATTTGTGCATTTTATGGTCCTCCAGGCCACATCTGGCCCTTTGGCTATCTCTGTCTGGCCTATGTGAGGTCAATTGGAAATTAGAAATCAAATATAAATAAAAATGCCATAGTGGGTGGGAGAAGGGGCCAAATAGGGTACAACTCTGTGCAGTCATCCCCTGTGTTCCTTCAGTTGGCTGGTGATCATGGGAGGGGAAGGAGAGAAAGCAATTTTCTGTGACTGCACTCACCCCTCACCTGGAGCAGCCTGAGGTGGCAGCCGTGGTCATTTGTGAGGGGACCTGGGCTCAGGTCACCGCCGCCTGGGGCAAAGTGTGGCCTTGTAGGCAAGTGGGTGGAATGCAGTCAGAAGCTATTGGGCTGGCCCTTCCAAATGGCCCCTTGGGAAAATTAATTGCCCCCCCATCTAAGAGCATAGGTTCATCTTTCTTAGTGTTTAGTCACATATCTGTTTTGTCCATCTTCTGTATTCATTTGTATTTATTTTTTAAAAAACATAGCTGCATGGAATTTTCACTTCACACATATTTGTATCTCTCTCTCTGTGTTTATGTATGTGTATATATAAGCATTTCATGTTATATATACATTTGTGTATAATAATATCAAAATATGTACATTTGATATTAAACATATGTTCGTATATGTTTACATATGAACATAAAATGTATATATGATTAAAATGCATTTTGAGTCAGAGTTAAAGCAGAAAACGTCTTTCACAAATCTCAAATAAAGCTGGGAGGACAAATGTGTTCCAATTGGCACTTCAGTTGAAAAGTGCAAATGAATGTAGTTTGTATTCAAATGCACCAGCATTTTTGGAAATGTTGTTTCCAAAAACAACAATAGCAATCCTCAAACATACTGGCTTTACCAAAGCTAGAAAAACAAACCAAATATCCAATAGATGTATGCTATGAATTGATAAATATCCAAAGACTGATACAACCATGTAACACTTTATTTTGAGGCACTGCTTTAGAAAAGGAGCATCTAACTTACATTATTAGTTATGCAAATGCCAAATATTTATAGGCAAAATTAAATTTGACATGCTATCAGGTTTTCATTATTCATGAGTATAATTTATACAAACCATTACACTTAAAATATGATATATTTTTCAACAGATTATTAAAAATTAAGTATTTTAACACATTTATATCTTATTTGAATTCAATAAAACCTTGCGATATTACTTCATGTCTATTATCCTGTATGTAAAATAATAAATATTTGTATTATGAAATAAATAAAATACTTACTGTAAACTGTATTTGGCAGCCACCCATTATGTAATCTAAGAATGAATGCATCTTGTGAATCTGGAGTAAAGAAAGTAATAAATCTGGGTTTAAAATCATGTATTCTTTAATATTTCCCTTTTCTGTTATATGGAAATATATATCTTTGCAACCATTAGTAATTTAGAGAACATTGAGAATAAGCGATACAGGAAATAATATCCCTCATGGCAAAAATAAATATTCCTCCCTTCTCCCTATCTTTACATAAAGGAGAAAAAAAAATCATAGCATAAAATTGTTTTGAAAGAGAGTTGGAGATTATATAATCATGTGGAGTTCCAAGCTGAGATGTCTTTTAATGGGAATGGATTTGGGATTTCCAGAAATGGACGACATTCTATGGTTCAATGCCACACTTAGGGTTGCTACAGCATCCCAAAACCAGTGCACCATTGACAGTAAAACTCAAGATAAATCTGTCCATCATGTGAAGTGTTGGGGGAATGAAAAAAGAAACATTCTGTTGCTATTGTTGCTGCTTGCTTAACTCCTGCTTGCTTATCTTGTGCTTGCTTATTTTTCAGAGCAATAAGTGTCTTGGAAAAAAAAGTTCCACTTATGTCTTTGCAAATGCAGGAAGAGAGCAAAATAGTTTTAACATCACCTGTGGGAATCCCACAATATGATTCTTCAAAGTCAATTTGTTCATAACCCTTCCAAGCCAAGCACTATTATAAGGAGCTATTTCTATCTATTTCTCCTCGTGGAGTAGGACATCCTTTCCTAAGGTGATACATGTGGACTGCACTACGAAAAACCCCCAAACTTCGATCTCTCTTGATATAATTCCACAGTGAATTATACATCACTGAAATAATAAAACTTTGTGTTCTTTTCTGTGGAGAGCTTCTAGAACTATTAATTACAAAATGCTGTACAACTATTTTGCTCTTTACTGCTTAATTTTTTAAAATTTCATTTTGATCCAATGAAAAAATACATAAGTGTATAGGAAAACATACATGAATAATAACATCTTGCCAAATTCTAAGAATATAAATGGTGAGATAAAAAGATTAAGATTTCCTTTGGTAAATCTTGACACATGGTGATTAGATAGACATATTTTTGTAATTATCCCTGAAACAATACAGAAATGGATTGCTTCTGCTTTCTTCCAAGTTGTTTTTCCTTAAAAAAAAAATCTCCCTATAACCCTGAGAGTTTGTGATGTCTCCCATACATGTATTAACCAGATCTGACAATGTCTCAATTAATGTCTCAATTATAATAAGTTTCTCTAACTCCTCCATCTGGATACCCAGTGGTTACATTTCTGGCAATTTCAGGCTATGTAGCTACCATCATCTGGACCAAGAAAACATTAAACTTCTTTTTCATTTAAAACCATTGCATTTAAAGTATGGATGGTTCTGAAGTAACTTCAGTGCATCATGATGCTTGATTTATTAAATCCCATTTTCTTTTCTAGTAGATTATCCAGTTAATTCCTGTATTGTGAGCACAACTAAGTTCAGTAATGGTACTATATCCTTGGCTTACATTAGCTAGGTTCAGAAGCTAAGCAAGGTTGGATAGGAAACTACCAAGAATAGCTGATCTTATCTAAAACTCAAAACATGTCCCAGAATATGACAAACACAAAGACAATTCTTTTGATATGCCCAGAGATAACCAGAATTTAAACTTAACTTTAACAATATCTTTTAGTATAATTAAGCAAATGTATTCCTTTGAATATACATGGCTAACAGATTGAATGTATGAGGGTCAATGCCCATTTTGGATCTGCAGCTGTCAACCCAATGAAAATGTTGATCTACCTTGATGTAGCAACATCTGCTATCCTACCTTTGGGAATCCCACAATATGCATTTTTATGACATGTTCTATTTTTAGCACATATAAAAATCTACAAAATGTGGACAGCAATCCAATTCCCTCTCCTCTATTTAATTTTGTCAGGGATGTTGAAAACAATACTTTCACATTCATTATTAAAACACTGCTTAAATAAAAGCACCTTGCACAGATTGAGAATGACGATGCCAGAGTTCTTGTAATTCTTCTTCTTTACTTTATACTTGGGGTTTATACACTCCCACTGAACCTGTGAAAACATAAGTCAAAGCATGAAAGTCATGTCTTCATTTATCATTTACTCAGATTACATAATGTGCAATTGAATCTATACAAAACATCATAAAAAACAACCACAAGCTATTAGAACAAATACGTAAATATAATTTCAGCTACTTGAGAATGTTGCTAACTTTGATTTGGCAAGCTCTTATTGCAAAGTTGTTCCATTATGGGCATATGCCATTCCATCATTCCATCACCATTTCAAAATAAAGGACATGACAGAGATGATCAGAAGCCATATTGATTGCTGATCTGCAAATGGATTTTTTTCTATATAGAAAATTCATTAGTTTTCATAAGATTTCCTTGACATTTTACATTTTGAGTCTACACACTTCCAGGTGAATGCTCAGATCAAGTTAATATTAATCACAGTTCTGGGACAAGCAGCCAAAGACTGTATCAGAATCCTCTGATTTATATCAAAAACTAACTAATTCAAAGACTTGTCCCTAGAAGATTGCAAGTGAAGATAGCAACAAAGATGATTAGGGGACTGGAGGATAAAACATATAAGGTTGCTGGAATTGGGTATGTCTAGTTTAATGAAGAGAAGGACTAGGGAGTGACATGATAGCAGTGTTCCAATATCTCAGGGGTTGCCACATAGAAGAGGGGGTCAAGCTATTCTCCAAAGCACCTAAAGGCAGGACAAGAAGCAATGGAGAAACTAATCAAGGAGAGAAGCAACCTAGAAGTAAGGATAAATTTTCTGACAGAACAATTAATCAGTGGAACAACTTGCCTCCAGAAGCTGTGAATGCTCCAACACTGGAGGTTTTTAAGAAGAGTCTGGTCAACCATGTGTCTGAAATGGTATAGGGTTTCCTGCCTAAGCAGGGAGTTGGACTAGAAGACCTCCAAAGTCCCTTCCAATTCTGTTATTCTATTCTATTCTATTCTATTCCATTGTGAAACCTATAAGAAGTGTATGTATATCATGCCAACTCCACCACATCTCTCATAACAGCTAGTATTCATAAGTTCACTTCTCTTTAATTATTGTAACTAAATCTATTAATAAAACTTTTGGAAGAATATTCCAATAGTAAATTTTGTAGTCTGTGAAGAAGTGCTTTCTTTTGTCCATAAAAAACAAGACTGAAAATAATTAAATATTTTGTAACAACCATACCCAATTTGGCCATTGTCCCAATCTGTATACTTCAGCTCCTTAAATTTTCAACATGGCAATTGTAGCTAGATAGTCCTCCATACACCTGAAGGACACTGCAACAAGCTGCTTTATATGGCCAGATTTCCCCTAGTGTTCTCTAACTGTTACCTGAGCCAATGAGTTGCCATATTACCTTGTTGACATATGCTTTAGTGATATCCAGTCCAGTGACTTCTTCTCAAAGGCTGTTATGGGGTAACAAACTAAGCACTGAGTCCCAGATCCTAGATTCTTCTTAATAAACAGTCTAGTCCTAGTCCTTAAGGAAATTAAGTGCTATTCCCTAATGCAGCCTTCCCCTTCCTTAACTTTATGCCTTCTGTATATATGTTAGTCAGCACTGCCATTGTCTGGGCTGAATTGAGATCATGGAAACTGAGGTTCATCACATGTGAGGGACATAATATTGGGGAAAGTTGGTCTAGTACAAACAAGTAAATGTTGAGATTAATAGTTTAAAGTCCTAATGTGTTAATATAAATTTTATGCGTATGGATGAATAGCTAAGAAATTAATTTAAACTGAAATAAAATCACTGCTGGATATATTTCCAAATAAACAAAATATTTTATGGCTACTTAATGTATTAGGCATTGATACTGATTTATTCTCCATTCCAGCCAAGCCAGAAATTTAATTTTTATTTTTGTATTATTTTAATTTTTATCCAATAATATAAATGCATTTTTCTGCCTATTTTTCCTATGCATGTTATTCTGGTTCAGTCCATTAGTGGACTCATCTGCTTCTACAAGCATTTAATCTCTGTGAAAACATTTAATGGATTTGAACATATTCTTTGAAGGGTAAATAATCAGCCATGCTAGGAGAGGCCACTTAGTTCTGCAGTCACAGATTGCTTGAAATGACAATTTACACTTACAACACACTCTGATATTTAGCAATTCACTCAGTTCAATGGAATTTATTTCCAAGTTAGTGGGCAAAACCTGTGCAACGTATTTGGGAATACGTTCCACTGAACTTAATGGTATTTTGAACAGAAATATGCAAGACAGCATAGGAAGGAGGACACGTTAGTCTACTGTGACCAAAGAAGTCTGGTAGCACCTTTTTGATAAACACAATATATTAAAAGGTATACAATTTTGTGAGCATTCTGAAAACCAGAAGTTAGCAACTGTTTAGCAATCCCAAAAGACTTAACATTGCTTACATATGTACATTGGCTGAGATCTGTCTTTTGTAATTGTTTTTTTCCCATTTCATTTTTTTATTTTCCAAGGCTGTTTTAGAGTTTTGGTATGTTTCTGCATCAAAATCGGAACGCAATCTTCTGAATATTGGAAATATAGATGCAAAAGATCAAAGCTGGTTGTAACAACCAGTCAAACTTGGAGAATTAAAAAAAAGCTAAGTAGAGTCAGATCTGCTTAGTAATTGAAGGGCGACCACAAGGAAACTCTAGGGACATAAGCTAGAATCAGAAGTTTTTTTTAAAAAAATGGGAAGAATGCAATCAATGATATACCATTTATATGATGTTGCCAAGAAAATTGCATAATCTTGTCCATGTAGTCCCCAAGATAGAAGCTTGATTTGAGGAAGACTTTTGTTTGAGAACTAGGAAAGTCTCCAGGAATTCCCAAAAAAGGGGTTTTGATAACACCACACTGAGACTGGAGGTTCCCTTTTACCATCAAAATAGTAAAAGTAGAATCATGGATATAACTAGTGTAAATGTTCTGTAATTAATTTCTTCTTGTGGCATTAACTCTTTTTCTAATGATTACTAATTATAATTTGATAGCTGTTCCTGTCCAGTTGTTTCAGTGCAGAGTTTTCAGCATGAATACATGAGCTGTTCATGAGACTATGCTAACCCCTCCTCTCCGAGGTAGAAAATGTGTAATCCCACAGTATGATTTTGGACTCTGACAACAATGAGTTTATATACACCCTGCTTATATAGACATACATCAGAGCTTGGGAGAGCTGGGATTTTTATTATAGCCAGTGCTTTTTTTCTAAAAAAAAATGTGCCAGAACTCACACACATCATACAACCCGCCTTGCCTACCCTACAAGGTTCCATCCAAAAAAGGTGCTGGAACTCCGTTCTGGGCGTTCTATGAGAAAAAAAGCCAATATCCAAAGAAAAGGTTAACAGATTATCCACCTCTGTTTTTGTAGTCTGGCTAAAATGGACCTGCACAATCCAGAAAGACAACAAGAGGGTTTTTTCTAAAATAGAAAGCCCAGATAGTTGAGCATTTTTTCTTAGATCTCAATATTCATGCTGAGATTTTTTTCCCAGCTAAAGAAACACACAAAAAGAAAAACACATATTACTGAGAATTTTTTAATATTTTCTTGCCCTTTTGTTTTCTGGAGTACTTGCTCAAGTTCACACTCCACCCACCCACCCTGCACTCCAAATGTTCTAAAGACAAAACAATATTCTGCACGATTTAATTGAAAACACCATAGATAGAGATGTGTTAAATTTAACATTCAAATCTGTTCCTTTCAGCTTACTGCACCTATTTTCCTCCATTGGGAATACTGAAGTCTCATTTGGAGCTGTCCAAAATTGACAAAATGTGTTGGTATTCAAAATCAAAGGCAACCACATTTTTCATAATTTAAGTGTTAGATTTCTAAAAAAAAAAATCTGAAATTCAAAATTTAAGTTTAAATCCAGTGGATTTGAACGCTCAACTCTTTTAGTCCTCTTATTTTTTGTAAGTACAATAAAAAATTTAATTTTCTATAAACCCAAAAACTAGAATTGTTAGTATTTCATCCAAGAAAGAAAATGACAATTAGCATTGGTCTTAAACTGATAATCATAATAACATAAATTGTGTTTGTCTGTGATAAATCATTTATTATCATTGACAGTCAAAACATTAAGCATATTGATTGATTGACTGATAGATATAAATCAATAGGTATTATTATGATCAATTATCGCTGTTGGATTTTTTTTGAAGATTATTTTGAAGACAATTTATGTGTGGGATCCTTTCTGAGCTTGTTAGTTTTCTTGCAGACATTTCATTACCAAACTAGGTAACAGTATCTATGCTACCCTTTATTTTTTAAATACTTGTTAAGGTCAAATCAAGAGTTATTTTAGATTTATGTTGCATGTTGCATATCTATGGAAATATTGGCTTCGGACACATAATTTTTAAAAATCTGTGGGTCCAGAGGGAAACTACAATGATAAAAGAAGCTTTTTCTTTAAGATTAACTCCTGCTGACCTCATCAGAGGCATATTGTGTCACTGTGTAAGAAATTTTATTGTGTCACTGTGTAAGAAATTTTATGAACTAGAATAGCCATAGCAACAACCAGCTAATGAGAACTGTTTTGATTAAGACACAGTATTGGCTGTGTGAGGCATGTGATCCAGCCTAAGTCTGGGTGTGTCTTAGTCTTCTCTGTGTTGTTTTTCTTCTGATCTCCAAGTTAAGAATTGTTGATGTTCCCCAGAGTGGAATGAAACTGTATGTATCATGTTTATATATATTTTATAGATAAAGTTTTTCTAAACTATGCCTCCTGTTCATTTTGAATGTGTGCTTATTTTTGCGCTGGAAAGCTGTAAATTCTAACAGGTTATGGGCCCAGATCCCAGCCAGCCCTTGCACACAGTTCAGACTGAAGAAAAAGACTGAGGCTCAACATGGAGCTGTAAAAATCGGATGAGGGACTGCCTGAATTAAGAAAGAAAAAGGCTGCTCAGCTGGAGGCTTGCAGAATGGCTGATTTAAAGGAGAGCTCTCTGCCTCGACTGGGACAAAAGAATTATCTTATTTGGGCTGTAAAAATGGAATGCTTCCTGAAGGCTCAGGAGCTCTGGGATATTGTGATTAATCCACCCCAGGGGCAATTAGCAGCTGCAGATCAACGGAGGCGTGATAAGGCATTGGCTTACATCATCTTAAATGTGGAAGATGAACAATTCTTAAATGTAGCTGACTTAAAAACTGCAAAAGAGGTTTGGTTGAAGCTAAGAAGTGTCCATGTGAGTGCTTCAGCATGCAATATAGTGCAATTATCGAGGCAATTGTACAGAGCTGGGCTGCTGCCACATGAGAGCGTAGAAAAGCATTTGCTCCACATGCAGAAGCTGTTTGTTGAATTAGAACAGTGAGGAATGCATATTCTTGAATCTCAGAAGGTGCTGTTGGTACTAAATAGTCTTGATTAAACATGGGCCATTGTTTCAGCCGTTTCTGAATGCAGACCAGAACAGGAATTAAGTATGGAAGGACTTAAAGCCTGTTTGATTTCAGAAGAACAGAAATGCCATTTTAGACAAAGCCACAAGGAGAAATTCCTGAGATGGGGGTCCAAGGAGCAGAGAGAGCAAAGCAGCAGACTGACTGTCTACAGAGATCAGATTATATCTCAGCAGAGAATTACCAAAAGGAAAGAACAGGAGAAAAAGACATGCTTCGTCTGTGGGGCTGAAACTTATTTAAAGAAAAACTGTTTACAAGGAAGAATAATAGCAAATGGACAGGCTGCTGTTGCAAAAGCAATAGCAGAGACAAATAGTTAATAGACAGTGGGGCTAGTCAAACAATTGTTAATAATTCTAAGTCAGTGTTGGCGAACCTATGGCACGCATGCCAGAGGCGGCATTCAGAGCCTTCTCTGTGGGCACACGCACCGTTGCCCCAGCAGAGTTCGCTAGAGTAGTGAGCACGTTTGGAAGTGACAGGGCAGGAAGTGAGTGAGCAAGTGGCGTTGGCCCCCCGGGGATGCCCTGGAGATGATGAGGGACTGGCCCCAGCCATGCTCACCCACTCTGCCGTGACCACTGCAGCCATGCCTACCCAGTGTGCCACGATCCCCCAGCCCCCCTGAGGGCACCACAATGCTGATGCAGCCCTGGCACTTTGCGATAAATAAGTGGGTTTTGGGTTGCAGTTTGGGCACTCGGTCTCTAAAAGGTTCGCCATCACTGTTCTAAGTTGTTTTCCAGATTGGATTCAACTGGAGGAGATGCAGTGGCCTTAGCAAATGGCCAGAAGGCAAAAGTCATGGGAAAAGGTAGTGTGCTGATTCCATGTCTGGAGGAAAGGTTTAATAATGTATTATGTGTGCCTGAAATGGAGCATAATTTACTAAGTGTCTCCAGTCTTGACAAACAAGGGTTTGAGACCACATTTGTGGATGGGAAATGTCTCATAAAAAGAAATGGGAATGCACAGGGCATAAAACAAGATAATCTTTATGTGTTGCAGGCACAAAAGATATAATGTGCCCTAACATTTGGTAATGTGGCATAACATGATTCATGCTTTCATCTCTTGCACAGAAAGCTTGACCATGCCAGCTTCAGAATATTGCAAAGGATGTCAGAGTTTGCAAAGGGATTAACCTTAAAAGGGCGTAAGGCGTACTTAGACTGTGCAGTATGTAAATCATCGAAATCTAAGATATTCCCAGTGAGCAAGAAGAGCACAAGGTAGACAACAAGGGCTCTAGAGCTGGTACATGCAGATTTAGTAGGACCAATGCAAGCCAGCTTGGGAGGAGCAAGGTATGCACTGGTCATTGTAGATGATTTCAGCAGATTTTGTTTCTGTTATTTGCTTAAGAGCAAAACAGAGGTGCTGCAGAAGTTCAAGCAATGGGTGAGCTTCACATAAAGAAGATATAGGCAACAAGTATGCCAGCTGCAAACTGACGGGTTCAGAATTCATGTCAGCAAGTTTTCAACAGTGGTTGGTACAACTAGGAATAAGACATAGATATACAAATCCATACACAGCAGCTGAGAATGGTGTGACTGAAAGACAAAATGGAGTCTTGCAGACCATGAAAGATTCACTGCTGGAGGATTCTGATCTGAGCAGGTCATGTTGACTGCAAATTATTTGGTCAATAGGCTGTGGAGTTCCTCTATCAATGATACTCCATATGCTGTGCTATATAGGAGAAAGCCATCTCTAGCACATTCAAGGGTGTTTGGAACAATGCATGGGTGCCTATTCCAAAGGCAATCAGGAGGGCAACAGAAGGCTAGAAAGCTCAGGTTTATGGGCTATGAGCCTGGCTCAAAGAGCTATCGCTTTAGTGATGGGAGCAGAAGTATAGTAATTTCCAGATCTGCTAGCTTTGCAGAGCAGAATTGGGGCAAAATTGATGCCAATTCTGGGGATGATCCACTTAGTGACGGTGACTCACTTTGTGATGGTGTCAGCGTTCAGGGAGAAGAAGCTGAAAAAGAGCAAGAAAAGGAGTCAGAAGAAGATGGTGACTGTGATGTGAAGCAGGAAAGGGTTGACAGTCAAGAGCAGTCAATGCCACGCAGATCAGAGCGATGGAACAAGGGGACCTGACAGGTATTCTGCTGGGAAAGTAAAGGTGTGTAATATGTGGGATGAGCCAAGAAACTATCAGGATGTATTGGCACTATCCAAAGTGGAGCAAGTGAAGTGGAAAGAGGCCATGGACAAAGAAATGAAAGTGTTCACCTCTATGACTTTGCCACAAGCTGTAGGATGTAAATGGGTAAACAAAAATCAAGTGTTACCCAACAATGAAGTCCAATATAAGGCAACATTAGTGGCACAGGGATTTTCGCAGAAGAAAAATGGGCACTATGATGAGGTATTTGCACCAACGGTAAAAAGTGAAACTATAAGGTTGGCACTAGCGTTGGCAATGGCATGTGGTCATAAAATTTGGCACTTTGATATAACTACAGCATTCCTCAGTGCAGAGTTGGAGGAAGAAATTTACATGGTTCAAGCAACAGGGTATGAAAGTAAAAAGCCTGGCACTATGTATAAATTGAACAAGGCCATTTATGGGCTGAAGCAATCAGCCAGAAACTGGAACATCTGTTTAGATGTGGCATTGAAGGATCTTGGGTTCAAGAGTTGTAAGGCTGATGGCTGCATATATACTGCAAGGTTCCATGGTGGGGATTGCCAATTATTAGCATTTGTGGATGATCTTTGTTTCATTGCAAAGGATGTGGCACAGGTGAAGGAATTTGCTAATCAATTGGAGTAAAGTTTGAGTTGAAAAGTCTGGGTGAAATGCAAAACTATCTTGGTGTAGAGATACAACAAAATGAGGAAGGTGCCTACGTTCTCAGTCATAGAAGGAAAATTGAGCAGCTGTTGGAGAGATACAACATGAAGGATTGTAATTCTGCTCCAGTATCTATTAGCATAGATTTTCACAACACTTTGGATAAGGACAAAAGTGAAGCCTGTGATCAGGAGATATATCAGTCAGCCATAGGAAGCCTGTTATATCTGTCACAGTGATACAGACCAGGCATAGCTTGTGCAGTAAGCATCTTAAATCACTTTACTGCCTCACCAACGCAGTTGCATTGGATGGGTGTGAAGAGAATTTTCAGGTATTTGAAGGGAACTGTGAATTTGGGTCTTCAAATACAGGTCTCTGAAGAGTTAAAGTTAAATGTTATGTTAACAGTGATTATGCCAATGATGTGCAAACCAGAAAGTCCAATTCTGGGTTTGTGGTATTATTTGGAGGGATTTTAATTGGATGGAAGTCCAGAAAACAAACAACTGTAGCTATTTCTACTGCAGAGGCAGAATTTATTGCTCTGTTCAGAGGTAACCTGGTATGTACAGCTGTTAAAGGATTTAAATATAGAAGTTAAAGAAGCTGTAACAGTATTTGAAGATAATGCTGGTTGCATTAAAATGGCAACAGGTGACAGAGTGAAAAGTAGAAGCAAGCATGTGGACATTAACTATTATAATGTCAGAGAAGACATCAAAAGTAAACTAATTCACTTGTTTCATTGTTCTTCAGATGACAATCTGACAGATGTAATGACCAAGCCATTGGGTGGAGTACACCATGGGAAGAGTATTAAATTATTTGGTTTTATGTCTATTCCAGTCATAAAGGGAGGAGTGTCACTGTGTAAGAAATTTTATGAACTGGAATAGCCATAGCAACAAACCAGCCAATGAGAACTGTTTTTGATTAAGACACAGTATTGGCTGTGTGAGGCATGTGATCCAGCCTAGGTCTGGGCATATCTTAGTCTTCTCTGTGTTTTTTTCTGATCCCCAGGTTAAGAATTATTGATGTTCCCCAGAGTTGAATGAAACTGTATGTATCATGTTTATATATATTTTATAGATAAAGTTTTTCTAAACTATGCCTCCTGCTCATTTTGAATGTGTGCTTATTTTTTGGGCTTATTTTTGTGCTGGGAAGCTGTAAACTCTAACATATTGGTCCTAGACTAGCTGCCAATCCTAATCCCTCTCCCCCACCAATTAATATCTGCAGGGTTTTTAAAAATTTGATCTTATCTTAACTTGATGTTTTGTCTATTTAGATGGGCCCCCTGCTACTTTCTTTTCAGTGTAATGGCAGTATTTGCCCATGCCTTCTCCTGGTCTATTTTCCAATTTTGCAGCCTATTCACAGCCCTGGAATTCCCAAATGGTTCCTTATCCACAATCTAGCCACTGCAGACTCTACTTAGTTTACAAGATCAGCCAAAGATGGTTATTTGATGTCATCTGCAGAGATTCACCATTCACCAATTTTATATTTTATAATGAACAATATAGCTCAGGTAATTATAGTTTCTGAACAACCAAAGCTCAATGTTTGCAGACTTACATTTTAAAGACAAATTATATAACAGTTCCACTTTATGGAAATTTGCATGGAGAGTATAAATGTAAGAATATTTTTCAATATTAATTTGTCTATTCTATTTTCTATTATGGTAACATATTTTTCAGTTATATAATAATCCCACTGCTAATTGTTCAGGTTCAACTTCATTTTAAGGCTATTTTTTTTACAGCTGAGCAGCGGAATTTCCTTGGCACACATAAATAGTTTTAGCTTATTTTTTATTAAAAATTTGTTTAAATGCAAGATTAAAAGCATCCTAGCCACAAACACTCTTTCCCCAACTAATGTTTTGAAATTAATAGATTAAGCAATACTGGATTTCTCTTTTTCATGATAAGCTCCAGTTGTTCAGATAAATCTATATAAGGGTAAATGGCAATAGAGATTGGGAAAAGAAAGGCTAATTATTAGAGCTATGCTCCAAATCACAGTAAAACTTGAACCCAGATCAATTCAGGACCATTTTGGACAGATTTGTGTTCACTTAGTATATAGACAGCTCCAACTCATTATGTCTTAATTGCAAAAGATGCACAAAATTTTGTCCCCAATTTGCTGATACCATAGATAGATATTATAACACATTTTGACAGTGTGTGTAGAACACCTTGGTGAAAATAGAATGTAGAAGGAATTCTGAAATCAGCAAAATATTTGAAGATAATAGTAACACTAGGAGTCCAACAATTATTGATCACCCCAGTCCCAACCTCTGGACAGAGTAGATTATGGGGATAAAATTAATTGGACAATACAAGACACTGACTAGAAAAACTGGAGGCAGGTTGGACATTGCTGATGAAACTGTACTTAAAATAGGTTATCTGGAGCTAATGGGAATTTCTATTTAAGTGTTAAAAGGAGAATACTCCTAGCAAAGATAGAACTGTTCTTTCTTTGGGAATAAGATTAGATGCCCAGTAAGCCAAGATATTTCCAGAGCCTAATAGTTATCCTGCAGAGTGAGTTGAGTGGTTTCTGCACAATGCTACTTATTACAACAATATTTCATATTCATCCCAGTTCTTTTATCTGGTCACTGCAACCTATGACATATCTTCAGATACTTCTGAATTAATGTCCTATAAAAATGTTTATAATCCAACTGTTTTGGTGTGGAAAATGCTAGAACATTTTGAAGATCATCTGTTGTTTGGTTTACTATTACAGAAAGAAAATAGATAAATATCACAGTTTAATTGCCTTAATTAAATGGATGAAACCTAATAAATCCAGTATCCAGTATTATACAACAAAAATGACAATAATTTGTCAAATCTAACAACTGTCATCAATCAGAGCTGCTAACCAGAACTGTAATAATTAATGAGTTCTGGTTTTTTTACTGCAGCTTTTAATTCACGGTTGATTTGTAAACTCAATTTATTTTATTATGGTAGAATAAAGTAGATAGCTAAAAATATAGAACAATGCCTAACTTCTTTTGATCCCTCATTTCCCTTCCTCCCCCCCAGTTATAAGAAAGCTGCAACATAAACTATAATATTAATTTTAGTGCAGGAAAGCCAAAAGTCTGGTTTACCTGATCCAAACCAGCACTAGCAGCATGTATTTATATTTCCTATTTCTTAACTGCCCATCTCTCTCTCTGCTACCAAAACTTAGTGATAAAATGCCAAAAAGTAGTGTTATATGATTTTCTATATTTTTAAAACCATTATAAAATGGTAAAACTATGTTATATTTTCCAACTTTGGTCACCCAGAACTTTCCAATTTATAATTTTTTTTAGAAAGACTCTAGGAATGAAGTCCAGCTGCTCTGGAAAGAATAGGATTTCTCAAAAACTCCAATTAAAATTTACCCCCAATTCCTATTGAAATAATTCCTGACATTTAAAGACAGCATAGATGCCAATTGTAAAAATGTTGTGTTTGCTGGCTGTTGGTAGTGGCCAAAATCAATTGTATTCACCATTTTAATCTGAGATGTAAAACACGTTACTGTTTACTGATATCTCTAGGTGAGGAAAAACACCTAGATGTGATGATGGATCCAGGTAAATTCCTCTTACATGTAACTCCATATATAGCATTAATAAGCTAGTGCAATTACTGGCTCCTTGTGCTGTTATGACAGTTTATCTCAAACGTGCTTGAGATGATTATTCAACCAAAAACATTCTCAGCTACTTTCTCTTCTGCCAGATGAGCTGATTCCAGATCACATATGACAACTGTATTCTTTCTATAAGTGTTTAATTTATTTGCCAAGATATATCTTTGTCTAATTTCTTGCATAAAGCATTCTTAAAACCATAGTGTAAGCAAAACAGCAGCCACTTTTTTCCCATTACTCTGATAGATCATCTGTTTATTTACAAATAACATAGATTTATCTAAAACTACCTGTCTTCCTTCCATTGCTCCTCGCATTTCCTTGAAAGTTGAACTGAATTCTCCAATGAAGTCATGCTTGCCATTGGAATCCCAGTCCCAGACTATGCACTGAAAGAGAAATATAAAAACTAAAAAATCCCAGAATTTTGATTAAAACAACAGAAACAATTCTTTTTTACGGAGAAAAATATCAGTTAAAGACTGTACAAACCATGTTCAAATTCTTAATATCCCCTCTACAGTGAAATGAGAAATTTCTACCCTGAAATCCATGGACATCTCAACAAAAGCCATCAACTGGACCAAGAGTCCTGCAATAATCTCAAACCTTAACTATGGTTCGTCAGGGCTAACAAGGCCATGGTACAAAGCAGATATTCCATCTATGTTTGGGAAGGGGTGTGCATCCCATTTCATATATATTAAAGCCACTCAGATTTTTTGGCTTTCATGCTGATCTAAAAAATTTGCAGCTGCTTTAGAGGGACCACTTGCTAAAGTAAATAAGACTTTTAGACAATGGCCTTTTTGTCAGCTCATATGGAAACTTAAAAAATAATGATGGAGCTTTATTAAATAAGAAATCCAAAGAATGTTTTCTAATCATTAAAGTCATAAGTATCTTTTGGGGGATTCATCGTGCTCTGAATGGTTGCTAACAACTGGCTGTTAAGTGAGGACTACCTCCTTCAACTTAAATTCAGCTTTATTGTGGAAAATATTAAGGAAAGGATCCCCTGCTTCATCTTTTTCTGATACATACATAGTACATCAGAATTTTGGCATTATGCATTTTCGTCCTATTGTGATTATTCATCTAATACTTGTTCCAATTCGTATCAGCAAAGATCCCCTTCTGCATCTTGAATATCCACAACTCTATGTCTTGTTATGTACATTTTATTATAATGTACATAACTTTCATTGTGGAATGCTTTCTAAACAGAAACTCAGATTTATTTTACTTTAATAGTGTCTTTAACCTGGTACAAAAAAATACTATCTCCTTAGGGGAAAGGCACAAGCGAGAAAAATAAGATATTCAAAGAACTGATATTCAAAAAAATTTATAAAAAATTGCTTACATTTGACATTGAATACTTATGATTCATGCTATTAGACTGATTTTTTTTCTCCTACTGCTTTCCTACTTATAGTGCTACTGAGATAGTGAAGACCCAGATTACAAAGGAGGTACCTACTAGCATGTATAACTACTTTTCCGATAATACATACAGCCTATGAGGCAGAAGAGATTGTCATCTCTGTTCTGCATAGATGAGCAATGACCTTCAAGAGTTTCAGACTGTGATCTTTTCTTAGTGGTTTAAGGAACTGATTCTAAAATTTATTACATGTTAAGCAAGTACACTGTCACTGAACCATGATTCTGCACCATTACTTCTAAGCAGAGCCAATATTTTATGTAAGTGAGTGACAGAGCCAGACTTTTCTGGAAATTGTAAACTAAATGGTTTAATCCCCTACAGCTATGGTAAACTGGAGAACTATGGTAATAGTTGAGAGCCTGTTACACCCTCAGGATTTTGTACATTATTTTGTACAGTGTCTTCTACTCTTTCTTTACAAAAGGGGAAATGCATACCAAATAGCTTCAATCACAAAGCCTTTATTCCTTGATGAAGATACTTTTACATGATACACAACTGCATTTGACTCCCTTTCTCATCCTACCACTTATAAAAACAAGTGCACAAAATTGCCACTTGCTGATTAAAGAAAAAGACAAAGGATCATGATTGTGTTAATGATCCATTCATTATCAGTCTTTTATTAGAATGTCAGAAAGTTGGTTCAAAAGAGAAAGGATTGTCTGAGGTTTGAATTTTAATTGGAGATCCCAAATTACATTTAAGACTGTCAAGGTTAACATGTTAAAGCTGTTTTTTTTAAACTCCTAACTTTAGAGTAGTTCCTAGAACTTTAGAAAGCCAGATGATTTAGTACCAAAGTTCATGGACACAAAATACTAACATTATCTCAGAGTTGTTTGCACAACTGTAATTAGGAGAAAGTTTTAGATGCACGATTGATGTCTGGTTAATATATATTAATTTATTGGTATATGGTATATGATATATTGATCACCTTGATCAATATACCATATATAGTCCTCTTGCCTGAGTGATCATGGTACATATTGTGCATGTTAACCTTACCAGGTAGACCAAATAGGAAACACAACCTAAGAAAGCTAATTGTACTTTATTGTAAAGCTACAAGAACAGAATCTTGAAAGACTGAAAGTATAATTCCCCCACTGATTTCTTTACAGCCTGAGAAACTATAAAGAGTCCCCTTCTGCCCAATATTCAGTTGCAGTTGCTATGATGTCTCTTATATGATCAGTCCCTAAGCAGAATTTTTTTGCTTGTCTCCCAAGATCTTTCCTACATACCGTTACAGTGTTACATGGACACACACACACTGACTACTTTCAAATTTTTCAGATTAATTGGAAGGCCAAAATAAAGCTATTCTTATCAGCCCCATGCAGCCTGTCCATTTTCAAAGGTTGTATGTTAATTCCAAGTATCTGGAAACATTTCATGTTTTTTCTGGAACATTTCTGGAATATTATTAATCATAAGGAATCTGAATCTCAAGATGCTGAAGTAGGAAGCTCAGGATTGGGGCTGGTCTACTGTCAGAATTTTCAAACCAAGACTTGGCTGTAAATTTGCAATGTTCCCACCCCTGTGACTTAACTTCTATTGTTTTTATTTATTTCCATAGTACTTATTTTTACTTTATTTTGTCAAACTATAAACCACCCCTGAATCTCTTAAATTAGGATAAGATACTGGGTGTCTGCAAAGGTAAGGATGGGGTCAAAAAAGTCATGATAGCACTTGCTCCTTCATGAACAAAGTTTTGATCCTTTTTTAAAGCAAGTCAGGCATGCAACACTGCAAAAAGAAGCTAAACTTCAGTCATATCATTGCAGTGACTATCTTCTCATTTTGAGCCTCTTACAGATGCCCTTGGTAATATATTAATATTTTTATAAACAAAAAATCTTATTGTTAAGCCTGAACACGGCAGAAATCTTAGTGATACTGTAAATGGTATGGTTAAATAAGAACTCACTCAAGATACATTAACAAGTTGATTGTCTTCTGTCAGGATACAGTTCTCTTTCTCTCACTCATGGCAATTTAAATCAAATGTTTTCTTCTTCCTGCCTTTTCTGTGTTTCAAAAGACTCTGCCCTGTACTTCATGGTCTTTAAGTTAAATAGCTATTGGTTATTGACATAACCAGGGCTTTTTTTTGTCATAGAATGCCCAGAACGGAGTTCCGGCACCTTTTTTGGATAGAACTTTGTAGGGTAGGCAAGGTGGATTGTATGATGTGTGTGAGTTCTGGCACCTTTTTTTTTTAAACAAAAAAAGCACTGGACATAACTGATATCCCTTCCCTGAGAACTTAGCCTCTTTCTTTATACCACTCAAGATTGGGGCTTGTAGAATCTATAAACTGGAAGGAATTATTTCAAATCTATCATGTCACTGAGTGTGGGAATCCAAATTAAAGTATCTCAGAAAACTGACCAGCCCCTGCTTGAACGAAGCCAGCAAAGGCAACTCCACCACATCCCTACATAATTGGCCTTGTCATTTAACTACTTCCACTCTGCAGATGCTTTCCATATATAACCAGAATCTATCTTCCTATAACTTAAAACCAATTATAAATTATGTAATTTAAGACAACTGTGAGTTAGAGGCTGTAGCCTTGTCAAACCTTCAGAGTATAGATGCATATAATTCATGCACAAAGATGCACTGGAGCCTGCAAAACAGGACTCCTCAGGAATAAAGCTTTACCTATAAAGAGGAATGTCCAATAAATAGCCTGACAGCTGCTAATTGCAACAGTGTTATCTCTGCTCAGAAAAATATGCAGATGAGAATAAGATTCTGTTAGTTCTGGATGAGAAGGCATAAAAACCATCAGACTCACAACTGGCAAACTGACTTGAAAGAGAACTTAGCAGTGCTACTCAAAAAGAAACAGTGGGTAAAGGTGCTTGGTTCTGCCTATCTTGGTAGTCCAAGACCTAAACATTGCTGGCAAATGAAGGGAGTGAGAAATAAAGTGCAATGAACAATTGAGATTAAGATCTTGCATAAAGAAGGCCATGGTTTCTTACAACAAGCAATATTAGGAGACCCCAGGGAAACATCTCAATTGTGACATTTAAATCTGCAATTTCTTACTCAGTTATATTCAGTACATATCTAGTATTGCCCTTATGTTACTGGATCACCTTTGGTGACTTTGGATTGCTTTTAGAACTCTTGTACTCATTTCTTCATCATGATGAACTGATCTTTTTTTTTGCTAGACCTTATTTACTTTGATCAATGCTTCATTCTCCCCAGTTCTGATTTATCATCTTTCCCACTCATAAACAAGACATAAAAAACTCAAAACCTTTGGCTTTAGAAATCTTCAGGTCTCAATAATAAATTTTGAAAACAATGATAAGCTGTTTGTTCTTGAACTTATGCCTCTCAGTTTATCCTGCAGCTGGTTAGATAGAGCAAATTATATTTTGTTTTGTTTTGTTTTGTTACAACCAAGCTTACATAGCTCCAAAGTTTGGCTTATGGTCACTCTCAAACTCTCAGACTCTTCAGGCATGTGGCTCTTGTAACATCCCCCCCCCCCCGTTTTCTTCCTGGCTTGTTCAGTTAGTTGCAACTAAAGTAGACAAGAACCCAGGTCAACAGCCCTGGTCAATAGCCATGATAACAGCTGAAATAACTAGGAGTGCACATAAATCACTTTCCACAGAATACTAAGACACATCAGTTTGGGGGGAATTCATGGAGATGCAATGAATTTAAAATAATAGCAACACTTCATTGATTACAATATACATTTGCTCTTTGTCACATGCACATATACATTCAGCTGCACTTACCCACATCCTTCTCAATTAGGCACTAGCGAGGGGAGTGGAAGCCACCAATTCTGGATCCAAAATAGTGAGCGGTTTTCAGCATCCCATTTTATCCCCCAATGTTCTTGCTTCCTTGATTAATCAGGATTAGGTTTTTCTAGTTGCTCAGATCCAACTTCCTTTGCCTAGTTCAGGTGACTTTTTTTTTTCTTCCTCAAAAATGTGTTTCCTTTCTATCTTCCTTCCCAGTGGATCTTTTGTACAAGATTCTTGGCTTTTTGTCCTGTCTGCTTAAGTGCCTGCTTTATCTTTAATAATGGCATCTTCACACTAACCATACAAGCAAAAACTATGCCTTTCATGAAATTAACCATACATAATCAGTATTTATGTACGAGTAAATAACATTTACATTTTTTTAAAAAATTCTCAGGCTCTCCTTTTGGGGTCTTATCACTGAAGATTAGATGGTCAGGTCTATAAATGACTAAGCAATGACTCAGGAAAGATTTTAGGATTAGAGAACAGTTCTCAATAAAAAGGAAAGTGCAAGCTCAGTTTAACCTGCATTTAAAGCAGAATCTGGAATTCTCTCAAATCTCTTGAAAGGCTGCTATCTGTATATAGAAGCTCACTATTGCAACCTCTGTCTCCACAGCGACTGAAATGCAAAGAGGCTTCTTGAAAACATTCAGTCTCTTATCTGAGAAATAGCTGGAATAAAAGAGTCAGCAAAGAAGGTTTGAATATCTAGCTAAGATGCAGTCAGTTTGCTGGAAATAATATCCTAATCTGCTTCCACTTTTCTCTAGTTATCTTGACATCCTAGGATCCTGAAATTTCAGACTTTTCTTTTAATTTTATTTTCAAACTTTAGCTCTGCAGTGCTCTCCGCCTTTATATTCTGGACTTTCATGTGTTAATTTCTGTTTACTTTCTTGATTTTGTCTTTCATTCCTGATTTTATCTGCTTTGTTTTTGAGATCTCATAGGAATACATTCAGATTCATCGCACAATACTTGATCTCTCCTGCCATTCCTAATTCTGGTTGCTCTTTATAAGACAACAGCAAAAAGAAGCTACTCTGAAAAGCTAAGGAATCAGTTCTCAACAAGTGAACCAGCAAACATGTAAAACTCTCAAAAATATCATCGGTTACAGCAAACCCCCTCTCCATGCTGAAGGAAATCGACAACTGGCAGATGACCTGAATGTATTTTACTGTAGGTTTGAGAAGAAATCACTGTCACCAATCTCCACCATCCCCATCTCAGATACACCAACAACAGCCACACCTCCTACAACTGACCTCATCCCCTTGGGCCCTCCACGTCTGGTAATCACAGAAAATGATGTGCAAGGTCTATTTCACAGACAAAAGCCTGGAAAAGCACCATGCCCAGACAATTCCTTCTTCCTTGAAAGCTTGTGCTGACCAATTGGCCCCCATCTTCACCGCATACTTAACAAATCACTAGAGATATGCTATGTTCCTTTTTGCTTCAAATGCTCTACTATCATCCCAGTGCTGAAAAAACCCTCCATCAAAGAACTGAATGACTACAGACCAGTTGCTCTGACATCCATAGTTATGAAAATATTTGGAAGATTAGTGCTGGCCCACATGAAAACCATCCTGTTAGTCCCTTGCCTACCGAGCAAATAGATCGGCAGATGATGCTATTAATATGGCTCTGCACTACATCCTACAACATCCTGAATCTCCAAAGACCTATGCAAGGGTGCTTTTTGTAGATTTCAGCTCAGCATTCAATACCATCATTCCAGATATTCTTCTCACTAAACTAAATCAGCTAGTTGTGCCTGATCACACCTGTAAATGGATCATAAGCTTTCTAACAGACAGGAAGCAGCAAGTGAAGCTAGGCAAAATCACATCAGATACCTGTACTATTAGGGCAGATCCCCCCCCCCCAAGGCTGTGTGCTCTTCCACTTCTCTCTCTATACCAATGACTGCATCTCAAAGGATCCCTCTGTTAAAGTACTGAAGTTTGCAGATGATACAACAGTGATTGGCCTCATTCGAGACAACAACGAATCTGCATACAAACAGGAGATTGAACAATTAGCCTTGTGGTGCAGCTGGAACAGTGTTGAACTGAACACACTTAAAACTGTAGAAATGATAGATTTTAGGAAAAACCTTACTATTCTACAACCTCTTACAATACTAGACAACACAGTATCAACAGCAGAGACTTTCAAGTTTCTAAGTTCTATAATATCTCAAGATTTAAAATGGACACCTAACATCAAAAATGTCATCAAAAAAGCACAACAAAGAATGTTCTTCCTGCGCCAACTCAGAAAGCTCAGACTGCCCAAGGAGCTGCTGATACAGTTCTACAAAATAATTACTGAGTTTGTCATTTGCACCTCTATAACTGTCTGATTTGGATCTGCAACCAAACAAGACAGACATAGACTTCAATGAATAGTTTGAACTGCAGAAAAAACAATTGCTACCAGTCTGCCTTTCACTGAGGACCTGTATACTGCACAATCAAGAAAGAGGGCTGTGAAAATATCAACAGACCCCTCACATAAACTATTTCAATGCTATAGGGCATTGCAAAGCAGAACAACTAGACACAAGGACAGTTTTTCCCCCATGTCGTCACTCTGCTTAATAACTAATTCCTACAACACTGTCAAACTACTTAGTAAAGCTGTATTACTATGATACTCCTTATTCTGCCTATCATCTTCTTATGACTATAACTTTGTTGCTTGTATCTTACAATTTATATTGTTTTTTAGTATCCTAGTATGATTTATGTTGTTTGCTTAGCTAGTATTCTATGACTATCACTAAGTGTTGCATCTTATGATTTATGATAATGTGTTGTATTTTACGATTTATGATGAATGTATTTTCATGTTGTTTATGATCATGATTATCACTATTACTTGTATGTACACTGAGAACTTATGCACCGGAGACAAATTCCTTGTGCGTCCAATCACACTTGTCCAATAAAGAATTCTAATAAGACATGGGGCTCCCCTTGAGGTGCACCTGGAGGCTCCAGCTAGTTCAGAATGCGGCCGCGCGGGGGATTTTGGGGGCCTCTAGATACTCCCATGTAACACCTCTCCTGCGCGAGCTGCACTGGCTGCCGGTGGCCTTCCGGGTGCGCTTCAAGGTGTTAGTAACAACTTTTAAAGCGCTCCATGGCAATGGACCTAGTTATTTGCAAGACCGCCCTCCTACCAAATATCTCCCTTCGACCAGTCTGCTCCCACAGAGAGGGCCTCCTTAGGGTGCCGTCGGCCAGTCAATGCTGGCTGGCGACCCCCAGGGGGAGAGCCTTCTCTGTGGCAGCTCCTGCCCTCTGTAATGACCTACCCCCCAACCTACGTACAACTACGGACCTGCGCCTCTTCCGCCGAGCCTTGAAAACCCATCTATTCCATGTGGCCAGCCTGGCGTAGTTTTGATTGGGCTTTGCTAGGGGTTTTATATGGGGTATTTTAGAGCAGGCTTTTTATTCAATATTTATTGTGATTTTTATTATTGCCTGTTCACCGCCCTGAGTCCCGTAAGGGAGATAGGGTGGTATATAAATTTAAATGATAAATAAATAAATAAATAAAAACAGCATACAGTTTTGTCAATCTCAGAGCCAGTTGTCACCATCCTTTGCTTAGCAGTTACTGGGCTGAAAAGTGAGCAGTGGAATAGGAAATGAAATATAGCTTAATGATGGGCATTAGCCCTTAAAGCTTCTGTTTCCAAGATCTTTATGAATCTCCACTATACAAAAAGACAGTTTGATTCCACTTTAAGCTACTAGTTAAACAAAAGTCATAAGGGGATGGAAGGCCATTGGCGTTAAAAATTATACAGCACTACTTACATCACATGAGAATCTGGCCCTATGAATCAGTATTTTGTTGTAATTTTCAAAAAAAGGGTATTGTTTCTACATCATAACAAAAGTGACGTATGCAAGATTGCTGCATTTGCAAACACTATGAGACCTTCTCTCAAATGGTAAAGCTGCTAAACTGTCTCCTCAGTTTTCAGAATAATTATTTTATATTTTATATCTTGCTCAGGTTACTAATGATTTATGTCTTAAAATCCTTTTTTGTATATTGTATATATTGTATATTTTCTATGGTTCTTATTCAGTAGGCACCTGATAACTCAAATACTAAATTATGAATGAGGAATCATATCATTCAACATAATGAGTCAGATCCTAACCAGGAACATTGAGTCTGATATCATGAACACTAGGGATGAACTAGTAAAGGACCTTGAATCTTGAACCACTGCCTGATGGACAGAATAAGACTTCAAAGATACTGATTGAAAGCACAAATACTTGACAAATTAAATTGTGATTGCCCAAGATTCCTCAATCAACTTTATCCATTGTCTGAGACAACAGGCAAATCAAATCAGACAGACAGATCACCAGTAGTGCTACCAGTACTATAACAACTCCCAATAGAATTTAGCTTCCTTAGAGAGAATTCTCATTGAGGAGACAGGACTCAAATATTCTCTAGTTTTATGTTCCCTGAATGGACTGGAAGGACCATTCTCAGAATTCCAAGAACATTTCCAAATTCCCAGCCAGTCCTACAGAATTCTAGGGGAGCTGATGGTTTTTTTAACTCTTTGTTTTTCTATAACAGAAGTAGCAAAAAATATAAGTGGGAAGTGCAAATGAATGCTGTATCCATCTCTAAGCCCCACAATTCTTTAGGCAATAAACTGAGAGTTCATATGTTGGCAGTGGATATGAATGAAGCCACTTGGATGGGTGAAGAAAAGCCAAAAGGGGTGGGTGGGTAGGCTAATAGTTCTCTTGCAAACATATTCAGATCACACATGATAGTAAGTGGTGCTTTCTTTATTCATAGTTTATCACAATTGGGTAAACTGTCCTAATACAATTAATCCAGACCAAATTATATGATAAGTTAGCATGATTTGTGAGCCTCTTTGTCTGCCCCCACCAGGATTTTCTGGTGAAGGAACAGATTGTTCTTGACAGAGATTTAGATTGATTACGTACAGGGGGATTTCAAGAGAAAGTTGCAGTTTATCTAGCTTTGCTTAATCTTTCATGCTGGCTTATTTTCTCCTGTTTCTTACCATACATAGATATGGTTGCTCAATAGAAGTGCTTCATGATGGATTGAATTTCTTACATTTAACTGAGTTTCTATAGGTTTTTTTTCCCTCTTATGGGTACTACTTCTCTTTTGGAAGACTGCTCAATCAAGCTTTCAAAATTCCTCATGAGATTTGTGGGCAGACAATTTGGATGAATGATTTCTCCAACAGAAGAATTACTGGTCTAGCAATTTTTCAAAATCAACAATCCTCCATGGTAACAAACACCATTACTAAAATGATCCTTGAGAAGAATTCCTTCATGAGACCTACCCTTGGGATTCACTTGAAGCCTTGGAAGCCAGGAAGACAGCAGACCACTTGAGAGATTATTGTTATATGAAAGATAGGACAATTATGTATTCTGTTTGGTCCGACCATAACAACCTCAAGGACAAATGTATCCCTTCCCATATATCATAATATCTTTGAAGGTTTCTTCTCCCTTGAAATAATTTCTTAAAGGCCTTCTCTTTCACCAAATTGAAGGAGAACTCAAAAGAATTCATGATAATTATTTTTGTTATTGGTTCATGGAAACCATACAACACGGAAGTTAAACAATGAAAGCAGAATAGCTGCACAAAGATTTGAATCCAGGTCTGGACGGGTTGTCTTCTAAACTGAGTGCCATCATGCTATCCCATAGAGCATTATGTGTCACTACAGTTCCCTGAGTGATATTGGCTCTCAGACTTCTAAGAAGCAGAACTGTCACTATCATTTAATTGGTATGTAATCTTTTCTAAAAGGTCTGTGCAGCCATAGATTTTAATTTAAGTTTTCCAAGGAACTTCTTCTCAGTATTAACTGTCATACCAGATAAAAGAAATTCAGCCAAAAAAGTGATTTTGACAAAACCATTGATAACAGACATATGGAAGATAAATCTAATAGTAAAGAGAACCAAGGAACAGGAAGGTTAATGGCAGGTTGGGAGGAAAAGAAGCTTAGAGGCTTGGCCTTAAAAGAATCATTGTCAGAACTTGTTTAAAACTCGATGAAAATAGACTGAGATGGCAAAGAGTTGTTCAAGTAAAATGCAGAGGGTTTACGTCATGAGTATATATATAAAACCATATATATATATATATATATATATATATATATATATATATATATATATATATATATATATATATATATATATATATATATATATATATATATATATATATATATATATATATATATATATGGTTAATGATTCATTACTTCTATCTCTGACCATGAGTACCATAAGAATAACGAAGGATAAAGATTTGCATTACTAGGTTTTATATTTCTGGCAAGCATAACTAGGTAACTGTTGGGGCTCATATCGTAGCTGTTTAATGGAAATGTTTTCTTTCTTGCTCCTGGTTAGCTATAGATCTATTGTCTTAAGAGCATTATGTGATCATGCCTGCTTTTCTTTTGCAATTAGAATCTTGTGAGATCCCCTGTCCGCTCAATCTAGGGATGAACTTCTTAGCTTTGCTTTTTTTAAGTTTGTCATTTATATGAAATTACATTTATTTTTATCTGATTCAGGATGAATTGGAAATTTAAAAGAAAAAACTGTAGGTACAGTTTAGTTATATATATTTATTTCTCCAGAAATGTATAACTGTATTCATCAATATTTACATCTTACAATGATATTTGGTGTAATACTTCGACAATCACAATTACACTTATAGTTAAGAGGGCTATTGGCCATAGAAAGCTAGGACATGAAGTAATTTGGCTCTTGATAAAACAGTAAGATAAAACTATTATCTGATATGGCAAACAGTTAAAATCTGATCTTATCAGCATGTTCTGAAAAGTCACACTAAGTACTTTAATTTTCACACATTTCAGATTTCAAAATGACTGAAAGCTGATTTCAGCAATTCAGAGGATCTGATGGGTCAACTGCTTAAAAACCGCTATAGCATTTAAAGTATAGTATTTGAAGAGAGTGCAAACCAGAGAGATAATAACCAAGTGAGTTTGTATCAGATTCTGCAAATCCTGAAATTCTAGATGTATTGATTTTTAGTATTCTAATCATTGCCTACAACTTCCAAATCAAGGACAATTTGTAATGGGCTATAGGCTACCATCTGCTGATTTTTTTTCCATGCTGCCAAAAGACAACAGTTGAATCCCAATGAACTAAGAACTAATAATAAATAATACATATGCACCTTTCCTTGCTAATCTAGCCATGTGGATATGCATCTTACCTCTCCTGTCAATTTGATAGACTAAAAAAAAGTCTGCTAATTTGAAATTGCTTGAATAAACATGTAAAATGTTCCTGTTCAATATTTTACAGCATGACATTTCACTCCATCTTTCATCTTTTCTCTGGTAAAAATCAGGTAGATCCTCTAGCTATTCAAGTGGATTAAAAGCCTTTTAAAACATGCTTGACAGCAAATAGTAAGTGCTTAATGAAAGTAAAGTTTAAATGAACATGTGACTTCTTGACCCTTCACAGTTCTGGAAGTTAATTTGATCTGCAGAAAAATACTAACTGAAAATTGAAGCAATAAATAGCAACTTCCTGGAATATCTCTGGAAAAATATACTTTCAAACGATTATATAACTATGATTGATTTTAAGCATAATATATTTTTGCTATTGATAATAGGAACAACAATATGTTGGTGGTATAGAACCAAGTATCATATAGAATCACATGCAAGAAGCTTTACTTAAGCAAATCACTGCATTTGAAATAAAAAAGCTGTGATCTAGCACCTGTATTTTATTAATAACTCTTGGTATTAATTATTTTAAAGGATTAAAAAAGGAAGAGAAACCGTTTCAAGAGAGAAAATATAGGGTCTGGGCTTTCAATCTCTAATATTTAAGTTTTAATCCCTAATTATGGAAGGAAGAAATAGGTTAGCCTATTTAGATATTGAATTGCTACTTTTACATTCTTTACCAGGTAGCTAGGTTGTTCAAGTGCGGATAATTATGCTTTTAATAATTGCAGGTTTGAAATCAAAGTCTTAGTCAAAGGTGACACCTGATACCAACATTTTGCTGCTTAATATGCTATTTCTTGAGCATTACAAAGATAACAGCAACACCCATTTAAATACTACATATGGCAGTCATACCATGACTGATATATGCAGCAAATATCAATGAGATGGAATGCTCAGTAGAGTTCAGCAGGAAAGTATTGGTATGCAAAAAGGCATTGAGGTGTCTGTAGAAGCTGCATTGGGGAACCCCGCTGAGGGAGAAAAATGTCCTTTATATCACCCTTTACCTCTTTTTGTTCTCATGCCAATTCTCGAGTTCCCCTTCCCTGATTGTGTTTCTTTCTGTCAGGAAGTTCAAATGCAAAGAAGTGTGAAATATATTTGGGATAAATATATGATAAAAGGAAGCAGGCAAAAGGGGTGGGGGGAAGCCATCATGTTAGAAAATACGGCACTAAGGTTGGAGTTTGTGTCATGTGCACTGAAAGGGAGATAGTTATCATAGTGCCAGGATAAAATGTCTGTACAGATCTGTAGGTTTCCTACAGAAATCCCAAGACATTTTAAATCACAATTGGTCTTGGCAAGATTGCCATAAACCAATCTGAAAGAAAACTGGACAAAGGGATTTCAGTTTTGTTTTGAAACATAGAAAAGAACAGGCTTAGCTGGACTTAAATCGTTTTAACAGAAGCTAGCATTGTTATTTCTATATAAAGATGGTATCTTTCTGTTTCAAAGAAGAAACACTGATGAAGATGAAGACTTTGTACACAGCACTGCATGAAAAGGGAGGGACTCTATTAAGCCATGTTGGCTTTTAGGAAATCAAAAGGAGGGAATGAAAAATGTTTCAAAATATCTTTTAATAGATTCCAAGCTCCATTAATTTCAAAAGAGCAGTTATCATGTTTCAAACTTTAATAATAATTGATATGAACTACTAGCGGGCATTCTTATTCACAAGTGGAACAGACAAGGAGTAGAAATGACAGTAAAAATGTACTCTAATGTAATTTAGGAATATACATTCTTAAACGTAAAAAAAGCACATGCTTTCATATTACATTAAATGCTCTTCCTTCCTTCCTTCCTTCCTTCCTTCCTTCCTTCCTTCCTTCCTTCCTTCCTTCCTTCCTTCCTTCCTTCTAGAGATTTTCTCTTTTCTTTTGCAGAGGAAAAGATCCTATAGAATTGACCTTCACTAGACAGTGGTAATTGAAAATAATTAATAATCTGACATACAATATTCATATGTACACTAGATGAGCTCTTGCTAATAATTAATTAAAAAAAATCTTCACAACGGCTTCATTAAGACATAATACAAAATCACGGTTTCTATTACAAGCCTGCAGGTCTGAAAATGCATTTAATTTGGTTTTTCTCTCTCTTGCTGTAGCTTAAGCAAACCACTGTTCTCTGAGTTCAAATATCATGGGAAAGTAGTTTAAAATTATATTTTTTAAAAAATCTCCTATGATATGAGGACAATGACAGGATGCTGGGAAATATATAAGCCCAAGACATATAGTATTTTACTCATTTTTCAGGAAATTCTGTATTCCCTTTACACCAGAAATAGTTCATTTATGTAAAAAGCAAAACCTCCATTGAGTTGAGTTACTCCACAATGGCATTTTTGGCAATTTTTTATTAAAGTGGCTTGGCTTCCCTTTTTCTGGAATGTATTTTCATTAAATCTAAGTTCAGAATGTACCTTTCCCTCTCTCACAAGGCATGCCAATTCAGTGTGGTGCTGATTTGAGCTTTGGGTAATTCAGTGTGTTGCTCTTCAGAAAAATAATGGCTCTTCCATTAAAATAAAAGTGCAGGCCTTATATGGAGGCAGGAGAACTGACTGAGAAAGTTCACCCATTCATCCAGTATGTCTAAATATTACTAAAAACAGAGAGCATATGGTATCAATTAGTTGAATAAACAAACACATATATCAGTTTTATCTGAAATGTAAGATAATCATCTCAGGATGAAGAGTAGACAGAATATTTACTAACACAAAAATCCTGCACAAGCTTCTCCAGCTTGTTAACCTTTGGTTGCTAACTTCAACTGAAACAAATACCATCTATCTTTCACTCCAACAAACATGTGCTCATGACACATACCTAGTAAACAATCCCAAACAGGGCTCAGAGAAGCTGGGGTAAAAAATTCTGTAAATAAGGTATCTACCCCACTGACAAAATAAATTCATCTCCAATTACATTGTCATACCTGCACCCACATGTCTGCACCCATACTCCCTAACAGAAGATGTTTTGGTGTTTAAAAAGTGATTAAAAATCTGATAGTGCCATTAGTTATTTCTCCTTAAGATATGGCCCAGGGTGAATAAGGAACCCTGTTCTGTTTTAATACAGGCAACATTGCCCCACCATGCTTGCTTTGAAAAGCTATTTGACTTGCTTTTCTGAGTAGCTTTAGAAATATCATTAGGAAACCCTTCTGACTTCTAAAAAGTCTGCAGTCATGGAGTATGAAGTGTCAATCATTTTGTTTAGTTTCAGTTTTTGGTGCTTGTATTTCATAGCCTCTCTATCATGACAGGAGGCTGTTACTGTTATGTTTCTAAAATGTAGTGGAGCCTTGGGAAAAGATTTCCTTTCAGGTTGAAAGGGAATCCTGTCAGCCCTGCAAGAATCATCCAAGCAGACAGCGTAAAGTTGTGTTGTCTCCCAAAACCTTATTCTGCCACCGATAGTTGTTCATCACTGATATCCCTCAGACTGCCATTTCTTAAAAAGAGAAAAGACCTTGGAGATTCAGAGTAGAGTGTTGCTTTTCAGTTATTTTATAACCTTGACAACTAACTCCTTAGAAACTAAAACGATTAAGGATCACTTACATGGACCTCTATTTTTTGAAGTATTTGAAATATTGACTAAAATAAGTCTGTATATATGTGTTTATGCATTATATTTTTATGACACAAGGTACCCATCATAGATCTTGTATACACATAAGCACCATCACTAGAAGAAAATATCCATGAAGAGATATCTCAGCATTTATTTTCTTTATAAATATATACTGAGTACAAAGGAAAGACTACTAAAAAAGCTAAAAATGAGATATCAATTGTAAACAGCTCATTTGCTACAGAAGGAATGGAAGTGATCCACCCATACATATGAATGACAAATTATTTAGCCACATATTTTAACATAAATATTGCTTTCCTGAAACAATATGTTAATTAAAATGTAATTATCGTAAAAACTGTACAGTATTATTTAGGTTATGCAATGAAGTTTTCCAAACAAAACATATGTACAAAAATATATAAACTTGGAAAAAGTGTCCATAAAATTGTGTATACATTTGTGAATATATATAATGCTTGGTATTAAAAGAGATTGTTTGCAAAATGTATATGAGGAAAAAATGCAGAGCAAATGTATCCCTCCAGGAGAAATAAAGAGCAGATGTTTATTAGGTGACTTCAAGCCAGTCACCAATTCTCAGTGCAACCTATCTCACAGCGTTGCACTGTAGTTGTCACTAAAAATCAGAAGAAAGAGAGCCATGCATCTCTCTTTTCATTCACGCAGAAAGAGATATAAATCTCACATGAAATTTAAAAATAGCACACACATCTCTTTTAAAATATAGAGTTATTAGCACAATAAGGTGAAACAGAATGGCAGATAAATCAAATGTCATTATGGCATTTCCCTGAAGTGTGAATGTTTAAATGAATGGGGATTTAAAATTCTCCTTTCTACCTACCTTTTTCATGCATACAAACTTTTTCTAAACAAGCTGTTTTGAATTTACCATTTAAATGCTGACTTTATTTTGTGTCCTGCATTGAAAGGATTCCTTGGAAAGCCATATAAAAACATACCTGGGTAATGAATTAATAGTATGCTGACCCCTTGAGTAAGTTAAAGTTGTGTAAGTGTCTTACTTTATTATGTCAGATCCTTTCTGCTTCTGAGTCGAGAGAAGGAAGAGTTTCATTTATTGTCACACTGAGCTTTAGAGTAGGCCAAATCAGCATGAGTAGCATCTGCCTGCTCTAAAGCTCAATGAATTATGAAACACACGCCCTCTTTCTTCCATTTTTCTCATGTTGTGCTGAACAGGAGCCTCATCATATCATATTTGTAAAGGGCTAAAGAAATGGCAGAACTACCAGGCAAAGTGTAACTGAGTACTCAATCGTGCTGTGGGCTCAGAACATTCATGAACTTTCCCTCAGAATCTAGACACAACACAAAAGACAAAAACTTTGTAGGTAGCTAATCTAACCAGATTCCTTCTGGAACAATCTTTGTTGTCACAGGATAGATTGTGCAGCTGGTTTTTACTTTTTTTTTTAAATTAAAGTATCACTAGTTCCATATCTTGAAAAGAAGACTATATCACCTGTAAAAAAAATTGTACTTTTATGCCCTTTTTTTTCTTCACAAGAGATACCAATTTCATACAGATTCTACATGCAGACATGCCTTTTCCCCTATCCAGTGGCTGGGCAATGCAAGTCTACTGCCATTTTACCTTGGGTGTTTATGGCAGACTTTTGAGATTTATGATCTCATGGAAGATAGGTCAACATACTTTTATGCTAACTCAAGGACAGGAGGAATGAACTGTGAGAAAGAAATCATAGGCAGCTTTGTAATCCTTTCCCTTTAGTCCAGGAATGGGCAATCTGTGATCCACATCCCAGTGGACCCAAATTTCCTTTTCTGCACTGGGATCTCTGATTTCCTACCAGCATCTGAAAAACATACACAACTGTAGGGACTTGGCCATGTTGTCATCAGGAGTCAAGACTGAAGCAAAGGCATTTATACATACATACCCTAAAATAGGCTTAAACCAGTTAAAAAAAAATAATTAAAGCTCCTCCTCCCCCGACACACATAGGCTTCCTCCCAAACATCCTGAGAATACATGAAAACTCCTGGCACCCACTTATGCATGGAAATCCATCATGTTATCTTCTGCAGCTAATGGACATTAAAAACATGCTCACTACTAGTATACTCACTACAATGGGTTGGTTTTTCATATATTTAATGCAGGCATTTACCATCTGCCCTAAATAAAGATATGAAAGATTCTGAACTTGAAACATAATCCTAACATAATCCATGGTTATGCGTTCTGGAATTATTTCATATAATTAAATAAGACATTTAAACTGACAGAAAAAATCAGAGAACATCAAATAAGTAAGTTGAATCTATAGAACTCACTTACATGAAGAGCAAAATCACTCACTGAAATCAGATTGAGCTTTAAAATTTGTATTATGCTTCTGTGACCGTATGTTTTAGATGTATTAGCATTTGAGCAGCTTATTTGCAAATCTGATCGATAGTTTAGATGTCTCAATTAATTTGAAATATTTTGATTCTGTTGGTTTAAGTGGTGCTATTTTGAGAGACCTTCACAATATTATGCAGCATCATTAGGAGAATATAAAGCTGTCAAAAGTTTAATTCAAACTGGCTGAGTATAAAGAAATAAAATAAAGTTTGCTTTAAAAGTAGCACTAACTTTAATTCTTTTTTAAAGAGAAGGTTTTTTTTTAATGCAAATCTATTTATTTCAGAGTTCAGAGATCACAAACCTTCAGTCTGCGATCTTGGTCACCGCTGCAAAGAGAATTTACAGACACCTTAAATGCCTTCCAAGCTGGGTTTAAGTTATTCATCACCACCTAGAAGTTAAAGGAAAAGAATAAGCTTATTTCAACCTAAAATGCAAAGCTATAATAATGATTTAAAAATAGTCCTTTATTATAAATACATTTTTAAATTGGCAAGAATAATTAAGCTTTATGAATAATTAAGCATGGTATCTTTGCCTACACTTTTTGAAATACTTTTTGAAGGCTTTGTACTTGCCAAAGTCAATTGATTTAATCAATACAGAACTTGCTTATTAGGAATTGCTTTGACATTTGAGGTTCTTTTTTCCCCCCATTAGGCTCCTTTCCAAAGCCCTTTAAAATCAGTGGGAATCTTTTTTTACTGATTTTCTTTCCTTTGGGTGAAGCAAAAATAAAGAATACTGAATGAGAAAACGGACTGTGCTATATAAATTTGATTAAAAAATAAATATAAATAAATAAAATATCAAAAAAGAGATTAAAAAGTAAAACTTTAAGAGCGGAGAAAGAAGTTTCACTTCAGAATGAAAAGAAATATTGGAAAGGAATTTACTCTCTTTATATCAAGTATATAACCTGTTCATTCTTACATCCCACTGCTAAAACTTGGATGATTGAAATATTGGTGAGACTCTGATATAAGAAAGATAACTGATGAACTGAATAATACTAAAAAAAATGTGGGAAACTTGGAAATATATTCCAATAAAGCAGGATAAGCAAGTTTTTTGTGGTTTTTTTAAAAAAAATTCCATTAGCCACAGAAGACATGACAGTAATGCACTTATATCACTGGGGCCTGAAGTTGAAATTTTAAGTCTCTAAAGCTTTTGGAGAAGTTAATTTTTTTTAAAGGTGCACATTTTAAGATATATTTCATCAACTCTCTTTCCTCCTCCCCCTAAGGCAAACTGCCGGCCCACGGGCTGGTTTCATCATACCGGAGCCGTGCCCACCCCATTGCTGGCAATGGCGAAAAAGCTCCGATACGTTGCGCGACGTCATGTGACGTCGCGAGTTTGACATGTCTGCCCTAAGGTTTAAGTAATCTAAGATGGAGATTTTGCCACTTCATTTTAAGAGCACATTTCTGGGACTTTCTGCAGTGTGTTTAGCCTGGAAAAGATATAGTTAAAGCTCATAGCTATTTGAAAATATGTATCAGGATGTCACAATGATATTATTCCAAAGAATTCAAATTACAGTGTAGATTCTAAGCACAAGGAAAAGAACTTCAGATTAAATGTTAGAACAAACATTCTCATGGAAAATACTGTTTTAGAAAGTCTCCTTCTGTTACACATTTGCAGGCAACCTAGATGACTGCTATTTCCATAATGATTTTCCATGTCAGCAAGGTTGGGCTACATGACTTTAGAAGTTCATCTTGATTTGTTTTCATGAAGTTCTCTCATTCTCTTTGTCCATACTTAAGAAAACTTAAGTATTCCCACATTCTATTTTTGTCATATGATTTCATATTCAAACACTGCTGGAATATTCAAGGATGTGTCCAATGAGAATTGGCCACACTGCTATGTTAACAACAGAATAGTAATATCAAAGTAAAGTAGTTGAAAGAAGTAATAGAACCAACAGGGCTTGGCAAGCAAATGTTTTAAGAGTAGGAGCTGTCTACACTTTTGCTTTCTTTGGTTAGCTAAGGGAACAAGGAGGAAATGTTAGTTAGCTTGGAATACAAACTATATTTATGGAGAGACCCCTAAGGAAGTGAGTTTCCCTCAACATCACAATGAGAAGATGGCACGCTCAGTAGCCATAGACCGTCTTCAGGCAGAAGATTAGAAATGGAAATAAAATGGTCAATTTTTATTACACAAACCATCTTGTAACATATATGTCTTTTCAGTTGGCATTTTGGGTTTTGAGAATGAGAGTGAGGACATCTAGACCTGATCACTGTTCCTATAGTTTCTTTCTGTTTAGATCAAAAGAAGTACTTTTCTGCTTAAACAATGAGTAAATTTTCAGAGAGAAGATTTTGCTACAATAAATGTCTTTCGTCACATGCTAGAAATAATTTTTCCAGAGCACTGCTGGCAACATCACATTACAGTAGCATGGAAGTAATAATATGATCACAATATACTATGCTTTGAGATTATTAATAGACAGAGAGACGTTGATACAGAGAATGATTATACTTTTTAGCCATTTTATTATTGCTTGATTTTCATTCATGGGATCATTTTAGCAGAAAATGAGGAGAAAAGACGCATCAATTGCAATGTACTGTTTGTACTATCCAAAGTATGCATGCAACTCAAGTACAACTACATTCTCCATAACACTTGCACTATTTGTGAACTTTTCCAGAGAGTATTTAAATGATCTATTATTCATTCCTTGAGCACTGAAGCACTTGCTCATTATGCTATTCATGCAGAAGAATGGCACAACACAACACCAAAGCTTCTCACTCCAGTTAAAAGTAAGCTTTCACAATCACTTTTGCTTTTAACAGTCTGAACAACCCACCAGTCTTTCCGTTTTTGACCAAACATTTTGACAGTGTAGTCAAATATTTTTAAAATCATTTCCTTGTATTAAAGAAAAGGTACATATGGTGTTATTCGTATGGTCGGCTTTTGAGTACACAATATATTTTTGTCACCAGAAGGACTGAACAGGAACTGCACTCTAGGGGAGAACTAATACATTGCTTTTCATTCTGGTCATAATCTATATTAATGTTTCTCAGCTTTGGCAACTTTAAATGTGTGGATTTCAACTCCCAGCTTTCTCCACCCCAACCTGGCTGGGGAATTGTGGGAGTTAAGAAGCCCAGACATCTTAAAGCTGCCAAGATTGAGAAACACTAATTTAGATCAAGGGCCCACAATTAGCAAGAAGTAGAGCTTCCATTTATTTCAGTGGAAGTTTCCCATCCATGCAAATAGTGTGAGGATCTGATGGTTTATAACTGCAGCAGCATCAAACAGTCCAGCACGAAGAGGAGAAGTTAGGTTAAGATTGTAACAATGAAAAAGAATGGAACTAAAATATATCTTGCTGTTTTCCTAGCCCACAACCAAGATTTCTTAAATTTAGCAAGGCTATCTCTCTTCAGTTACACACTAGAAACAGGATATATTATTTATAATATAGCACTTTTTTGAAGGCCTAAATCCCTGCTGTAGCATCACAGATAAGAATCACATTATTCAGTGGCTGTATTTTTTTTTAAAAGAGCACAAGTAGAACAATACCCTCAAAAGAAATAGTGAGTTTACAAATATACAGTATATTTAAGTAAGTATGTTTGTGTATATGTGTGATATTTCTCAACTTACCTCGGTCCTGTGAACAAGCTGTTGGGTTGCATCATCGTTCATTCGGAAGATTTCCAGAAAGGGATCAGATTTGCTGAAGAAATCCTGAAATGGAAAACATGGCACTTTTTTATTGTCAAAATTCTTGGATTGTTTCACACAATCTTATTTGCTTGCCTACTGAATAGGGGAAAAGCCAGTTTTTGTTTAATCTTTCAATCAATATCTACTTCTATTTCAGCTGCTTCTTTTCCAAATAGCCTCACATGTCCCGGCATAAGAACTTCATCCTATCTGTGAAATGGTGGTGATACTATTATGGCTTGGGCTGGCTTTGCTGCTTCTGGACCAGGGTAGCTTACCAGAAAGTTAATGTCTTGGAATGGCAAAGTCTCAACCTTAATCTTATAGAAATGTTGTGGAAAGACTTGAAGTGGGCAATTCTCATGAGGAAGCCTACAAATATCTAAAATTCTCCAAGCTGATTTGTAGGGATGATCAATAGCTACTGGAATTTTTTAGTTATTGCTGGCCAAGAGAGCACAGCAATTACTGAAAACAAAAGTTCACATATTTTTGCCACACACAAATATGCAGCCTTGGATCATTTTCCTCAAAAAATAAATGAAGAAATATAACTTTTTTTCACTCATTTAATTGAATTTTCTTTATCTAGCTTTCTATAGAAAACATGTTTTAGATTATTGATAAAGAGAAATATTGAATAGAGGTCTAAACTTTGTGTGTGTGTGTGTGTGTTTGAATTTTTCCCTTTCAGATAATGTAAAATTATTTTGTTCATCTATGCTTGACACTTCAAGATGAAATGAAATGAAAATAGTAGTCACCATCCTATGAATAAGTAACAGTTGGTGACTTCCCCACTTGGAATGACATTGTTAAAAGTTTGGACAATCTCAATTTGATTACATAAACACTACTTTGTAGTTTTCTTGGCCACATTATGAATGTGAGTTGCCACTATCTTTTTCTTGATTTTTTAAAAATGTTCTTCTGAATACACAGGTCTGTTTTTTTCAGGTGGTTTTCCTGAACAGTTCTGATTTTTCACCTTGATCTTCTAACCAAGTACAAACCACTTGTCTATGCTTAGATTTTTTGGGGGGAAGAGTAGCTCATATCATCTAGACATGTTCACTTTCTATAAATGAGAAGTAGTCAACTCCAACTGAATACAAAACGTTGCTAGAGAAAATCTTAATAACACCTCTGATGCAGATAACACAGGGAATTTTTGGGAATTTTTAACATATAGTAAACAGATATGTATACCAAATTCACTGAACTCTCAAATCAAATGAATATATCACAGTTCATTCCATCACAAGCTTATTTATGTCTTTGACTTTACAGTAAATAAAAGATCCCACAGCATACAAAGAAAAGAAAAAAGAAACAGTTATCAGATTAAAACACCCAAAGAGAAATAAATACAATATACACTACATAAAAGATGTATACACTACATAAAAGAGCAAATTAACTTAAAAAGATAAGCAAATTATCAAAATTCCTAGACAGTTAAATATCTAACAGCTTTGATAAGTGCAGTGAATTTAGTGAACTTCTGAAGATATGTGGTGATGTATCTGCTTAGAACAGGCAGAGATCTCATCCTTCAATAAATTGGTTATGGATTAAAAGAAACATTATTAATTTAGTTTGCCATGCTGTGTAGAAGAGGCATGACAAGAGGATGATGTGGGAAAATATTTCTGTTTCCTTCAGTGGACTAGGGAAAAGTTGTTCTCACACAGGAACACTGTGAAATCTTTTTTCTAACAGGGAAGATGATAGGACATTACCAACCTGTGGGTTGGTAAAGGATACTTGTTAAATATGCCACATTAGAAAGCTATCTCCCATACAAGCTTGCTGTTATAGGGTTATTTATTAGGTTCACAGGCTAATAAAAATTCAAGAGATAGTCTAGTAAGCACACAGCAGCAATTTTCCATTAGAATATCTGCAAAAGAGTTTATCTCTATTCACTTTATTTAATAATTAAATAAAAATGGATTACATTTCCACTTTAGGATAACTCAGAAAATATGTTATTCTATATGAATAATAATAACTTGCTGAAATTCCTAACTGATTCTATTTGGTCAATTGACCTGGAGAGTTGATGCATAATCTTGTTTGCTTCAGACTCAGTTGAGTCTGGAACATCCCTAGGAAAAACTCTATTGACGAACTTAATAACTATAATGATAACTGCCTTCTTTTCAAGGCACCGTGTTCAACAGATTACAGAGTACATTTGTGTAAACAAAGAAAAATCAACTACTGGTGCACCTGTTCTTTTGTATCTTGGGGCGTGCCTTTTTCCCCTCTCCTTTTTTTTCTTTTTTTGCATGACCAGAAGCTTTCAAACAATATATAACAGATCCCTATAATTTCATACTGTCTAAAAATGTGACTACATTAAATCTCTGAAAAATTAAACACAATGAGCTGAGGTTAAAACTTCACAATCAAGAACAAACTGTTCTCCCAATAAGGATAATTCACCTTTCAGATGAGCCACAAAACAAAGGTTTTAGATATTTAGAGTGATTAAAGATACCTAACTTAGAGATGTTATTAACCTTTGCACCTTAGTCAAATTACAGATTCATTACACTTTCTAACCTAAATATTGCTGGCAGTTTTAATTAGATTTGTGGTTTCCTTCTAATCCCATACAGACTATGCTGTAAACTTTGCATGTATTCATACAGTATTAGCAATATTCTTTTTTTTAAAAAAGAAAGTCTTCTGTCTGTTCTATTTACATAATCAACTTTTGCTGTAATATAGGTACATTTTAAAATTGATATACTTGTATCTCAATGGTAGAGAACCTTTAAGGAGATATACTAAGCTCTAGTTAATTAAATATATAAATCTTAGCAAAGACATAAATGGATATTGGTGAAAAGAAATCCAAGCTTGTTTCAGGACTGAATTTTGCCTTCTGGTGCCATCTTTTTACAAGAGGCCTGACTTAAAGCTACCATATTAAATTTCCTATCATGTAACATTGCTTACCAAAAATCTGGAAAATTAAATGATGGTTTCCCAATTCAGCCACTCAACAGGAGGGCCATTGCACAATTAGTTTGAACTTATTAAGGCCCAGATGCAAATGCTGGGTTTCATGACCTCATTTTTTCCAGTTTGAACATGGAAAACCATGAGTCTTTGATGTTACTTCAAGAGCGTTATTTAATTTCCATCAACTGTATAACTATTTACTGATTATTCAAGTAAGAATGGTATGGCAAAACTGGATTCATTTGATCAGAAATTATATATTTGCTTCAAAGTTGGTTTTGGGAATGTCATTTAAATCTTGCCAACACAATCTCAAAATGAGATACTTAAAATTTTATATACTGACATTATCTTGTCTCTTATCAATGCTTGTCCTAATAGCACAGTACATTTAGATAGTGGGAAGGGTTATGTTCTTACATTCTGTATCGTATTTACTCAAAAGATCAATAGTTTCTAAAAAGTTAAAACTTTACATGAATTTATTTACTGTAATAATAACATTAAATTTAGACACAGCTATGTATAAGTTGCTTCTATATGGGAACAGTGCTCAGTGTTTATTTACAGATGTATCACTGGGAATCAGAAGATATATAAATTTAATATATTATGGCTGGTCACACAGTCATCCAGATATATAGACTGCATTTGGCATTTCAACCCACCTATCGAGTCCTTTCCAATGACTCGGGATAGGCAGTTGTTAACTTGATAGTGTTATTATTATTATTTGGAGATACTTTATCAAAAAGATTAGTATCTTTTCTTCCTTCTTCACTGTTTTTTCTATCCTATCCTATCCATTCCATTTTTTTATTCTATCAACTGCCTCCTTCTTCATATCACTCTTAACTTTTCTACTTGGCTTCCCTATAAGCTTTAGAGGAATGCAACTAATCTACCATTTTGTCAAAGATGGAGGTAACATCTATGACATCTTTTTTTCATGCGTTTTGAGCTACAGGACCAAATTTAAGGTATAGAGTAGTATTTATATTTTTGCTTGAGTCCATCTGAATTCTGTAATATTTATTCTGAGATATGTAAAGTAAGAGATAAGGTAAGGTATAAATATTGTAGAATAAAACAGAGCATAAATAAAACTCAAAATCATTTCTAAAATAAATAACTTTTTCTTAATGAATGTCTATCTTCTCTGGTTAAATGGCCAAAATATTTTGGCAGGAACACATGAAAAGCACTAAGTTTCTGGATACCTGATACATTAGCTGGAAAAATCTCCTGGGATGAGGGTAGCATGCTCAATAATTCAGACTCAAACATTTGATCAAATTTATATTGCAAGATGTCAGCTTTAAATGTTATTGTCTGTGATAAGTTGGAAGAAGCCAACTGCTGTGATTGTTGGCATTTTAAATAAACAAGGTCCCCACATAATTAAATTGTCTTTTTCCTAATTACATTCCATTGGGAATTTTACTCCCTCATTTCTATGCAACTTGACGAAAGCCTCATTATGTGGATTAATCTGACAATCTCCAATATGTTTAATAACATTAGCACTACAAAAATAGCTGCAGGGGAGGATGTCTCATTAAATCACATTTGTCTGCATTTCTCTTTCATTCAGTAAGGTTAAAATAAAACAGTTGGCTTACCTTGTCATCTAATTTTCTTGCACTAAAGGAAAGCTCAACATAGTCATCATTGCCAGATAATTCTTCAGCGATTACCTGTGTGAAAAGCCACAGTTACATTTCAAAGGGAATGAAGAATAAAATCTCAGGCAACACAATCTAATGATGTGCATGCATGGAGAACAGAAGGATTCATGAGGCTCATAATGTGATAACTTCACTATCAGGAATGGAACACAAATGCTAGTATATTATTCCATTTCTGCATTCTTGAAGGCCATGTTCTCCAGAACATGACTGGGAGTCAGAAGTATACACATTCTTCCAAACATTTGATATATAACATTATTTTATATGTTGATACATGTTATCTGAAACATTTTATCATGTATATATTTGATCTATGAATCATAATTATTATGCCCATATCCATTTTATTGTGTATATTATATTATAATATCACAATATGCATATTATACCTATTGTGTATTATGCATTGCTGTATTGTTGCCACCACAATATTTCATTTTGCATATTGATCTGAAAAAGCTTCATTTTGATTTAAAAATGAAAACTAAACACACAATCATTCAAGCACAATCGTGGTCCTTCTCTAACCCTTTGAGAGTTAAAAGCCAGACTTTTCTAGAAATATGTTAAGGTATTACACACAATGTCTATGGACAGTTATAATATGCAAATGTGATGTCACTCCCAATATTCATTTACTGAAAAATGTTGTTTACTGTTTAAAGGAAACAGGGAGGCTTGTTTGTCTCCATCAAATAAAACATGAGAGCCACTAGAAACCAGATAAAATGGCTTTGAGATTGAAGTTTGGCCAATGAACTGTCTTCAATGTGTTTGTGATTTGAAATGATGTGCTTAATTGTTATGGTCTTGCTCTACACATGCCCAAACATGCAAAAAGAGCAAAAGAACTACCGTGTTTCCCCGAAAATAAGACTTAACCAGATAATAAGCCCTAGCATGATTTTTCAGGATGCTCATAATATAAGCCCTACCCCAAAATAAGCCCCGATTAAGATCGTCAGCCAGACAGACGCATTTAGTATCATACAGTATTTTCCCCAAAATAAGCCCTATAACTGGAAAATAAGCCCTAATGCGTCTTTTGGAGCAAAAATTAATATAAGACCTATCTTATTTTCAGGGTATATGAGCTGAGCAGAAACATATCTATGGGCTATACTCATTATGGTGCTTATGTTTCTCTAAATACATGAAAAAAGCTTCTATATGAGTAAATTTTATGAATGTAACTTAACAAGATGAGCAATAGACACTCCTGTCCCTTTTCCATGCATTCAGGGAGAATGAAATGGTTGAGAATAGAGCAATGATATTATATAATTACAAATTGGAGTTTGACACTCAGTATTTGTAATTCTGTCACCCAAGACAGTCTACTCAGTCACAGGCCTATAAAAATCTACAAGAATCTCAAATGTTTGGAAAGACAAATTTGATATTATTTACTACTCTGCAAATGGCAATTTATGTGCAAAAAGTACTCCATTTCAATTTTGTATATAACTCACATAATCTCTTGTATTTTGTTTATTCCTGCCTGGATAAAAAATAATTGAATTGCACAGAATACCAATTCAGTGAGAGTTATGACAGTACAGAACATATTTGTCTGTTCATTTTGGCACTTTGAAGCTCACAAAATATCTTTAAGGTGTTTGATGTGCAGTTGTATGATTAAAATCTGTTTAGAAAAAAAAATGTTGCTACCTTATTGTGTGCATATGCTTTTATTTTCTTAAAGTTAATGAAAGCCTTTGTCAATCAAGTACATTCTGATATGCTATTCTAATCTGATATGCTATTCTAAAACATAAGGGCATTCTGCAGGGTCTGCTCAGAGGAGTCAATATCTACAACATGTAAGGGGGAGACTTGTAAACTAAACTCCACCCCTTCTCTTCATGAAATAAAGGAGCAGGGATTTGGAATTGTGATGCTCTGCCTGCTATCTTCAACTGTTGATCACTGCCCTCCCCACACACACTACTAATGGGCCCACTCACTGAGGACACCAGTTTGGTCAAGGCTGGTTTCATTATATTTTTCAGACAAATATTGTTAGGCATTTGATTAGTCCTAAACAAAACTACTGTTCCAGGCTTACTGCTGAGGTGACACATGCTAATTCCATTTATATTTCATGTCATGGGGCTCATTTAATTAGGTTATAGATCCCTCATAACAATTTCAAATTCCATTCCAATTTAGAATGTAGTATTTATATTCACATAGTAATATTATAATGGTTATTCCATTCTTTATGTAATGGGAAATTAATGAAAATAATATAGTTCCCTGAGATATCGCTTTCCCCAGTAACTTTTAACCTAAAAGTACCTATTTCAGTAGTGCTTTTCAGATTTCAAAGTTGTAAAAATAAAACAGAGAAGTGAAAGTTTCACAAAGAATTACATGTGGTGAGATAAAATTAGATTTTAAAAGGAAAATGGTTTGGGTTAAGAGGACAGCAACCACTCTGCTGTTGTTCTATAACCTAAGGATAACAATTGCTGATTTGAAATTGAAGGAATATATACCCTAGTGCCTTCCAGCTATTTTGAATAGCAATTGAAGTTTTTGGCAATTGCCTATACTGGTTTCAGTATATAAAGCTAGTAATTTGCTTCTCTGCCTGTAAACTAGTCTACTGCACGCATATTTTATGAAGAGCACACCTTACCGTTCAATAAGTTAACATAAATATTTTTAAACACATGCTATGTTTTATCATTGTCAGGTTTTGGAAACATACGCCAACAAAGAATTTGCATTTAAAACTCAGCAAAGATGGGCAAAGCTAATGTTAAATATGAATTACTCTTTTTTCACTCAAGATGAAAGGGAGAAAATATTACTACCAGATAGACCTACCGTTATGGAAGATTTGCCTGCTGTGTTGCCATGTTTCAATAAAGATTTTGAAAGTTTTCTCTGAGAAACAATCTGTATGAAATAAAAAAGGAAAATTGATGAAACAAGCCACAGTTTATGTCTAGATGATATATGCATGCAGCTTACTGAATAATTAACAGAAAACAAAATTAAAAAGTCTATGCCACATAATTTTAAAATTTAAAACAGTAAAATTTAAGCCAGAAAAGTAAGTGCAATAGTCCACAATATTTGGAGAAAAATTCCTATGTTAAATACTGCAACATATGGAGGAGTAAATGAATCATACAAGAAAGAAGACAACAAATTCCAGACTTCTGATGTAGCCAGAGAGAAGCCCATTTCAGTTATTTTATTTCTGCTTAGACATCACTGCTACCCTCTGGAACAGCCGTCTACAATAGGGCTAAAAGATCTACAGACCTGTCATTTTCTGAGTTTCCAGTTATCTGTCATGTACTCACTTAATTTCCTAGAGAAAATATGACCTGCACCTGTTTTCTCATAGCTTTGCAGTAAATCAGTATAAGCAATAGCTGCTATAGCAGAGGAAAGAAAACTCTGAAAAAGAAGGTTTAGAAAGCAAAGGTTTATTATCCAGCCACAGGAACTAAAGATTAAATGCAAGATCAATAAAAAATGTTCTTGTTTGCTTTAAAAATCCATTAAAAATAACCTATTTAACACTTTAGTTCTGAGATAAAATGCTATTTGCTATTCATTACAGGAAAAAAATGGTAATTCTCTTGCAAAAAAAAATGGGTAGAGACTTTTTTTTTGATGCACTACGTTAGCTTTATATAATGCATGTCATATGGGAGCAGAATGAAAGTTCTGATGTATACAATATAGTTGAACCAAAGGTTATGCTCACCTCTTAAGAGATGAATCAGACGCAGCCCACCAAAAACAAGAGGGAGTTGTAACAAACATTAAATCTGATTTAATTTAATATAGTGCATATTTAAATTTGCTCCAGCAGGGGGCAGCAGCAAATTCACCTCACCTTACCTTGGAAGCTAAAGTTCTTGTCTTGATTAGGGAAAAAAATGTTAATATGCCAAGCCTAGCGAAATCTAAAAAGGCTACTAAGGGCTAAAAATCTACTTCATGGATGCAGCCACCAGAAATGAGCCAGAAATACCAGTAATAATGTAAATAACATTAAATGTTTAATGTGTAAATAACAGTGGTATTGCAATATCAGTAATTGGTTTGTGGCCAGTTGAAGATTTGAACCCATATTTCACTGTCTTAATCCAAAGTCAATACTTTGCAAATAATTTCATTAAGATGTGTGATCTTGGACAAGCTGCAGTATGATCTGACTAATTCTGCCTATATCACTGCACTATCTGAAGAAAAAAATAGAGGAGATTATTTTAGCCAGTTTGAGCAACTTCCTAGACAGACAGGAATAAAAAGGGAGTAAATAATACAATAAAAATGAGACAGGTTACAATTCTGTCAATAAAATACCTAAGAAGATTTCTGATGGAGCTTAGTATGCTGAAATATGTACTCACACAAAAGCAGTGTTTTCATAAATAGAACAGCTGGGCTTATTTTGATCACTGTATTGTTCATTTCCATTAAAGGGCAATTTGTGTAATGTTGCCACAGTAAATAATTTCTGGATAGAAATGCATCTTATGTCAGTTGTCAAATTGAAAATAAAATAGAAGCATTTGGCAGTTCAATGTCTTCATCAATTCCTTCAAGAGTAATTAATAATTACTGATTGCAGGACATCACTTATGTAATTGAGAGGAAATCAATTTCTGGTGGCATTAAACTGCCCTTTGAATATGCATGCTAAGTTGTGCTACGAAGCTAGGCGCTTCAGAAAACATGTTTATTGCTTATTCATAGGTGTAAAAATTCCCTATCAGCTTACTAACTTGTAAAGAAGCATATTGCAACTAAGGAGTACACATAAGAAGCAACCGACAGATGAAATTCAAAAGCCATCAAAAATGGAGGCTCAGGGTTCAGGCACCATGACAGAATTCTGATATGGCTGAATAAATAGATTTTCTTGAAAGCCACCCGACTGTCAAAACATTCAGCTTTAATGTTTTTTCTTCAATGATAGAAAAAAACCTGATTCTTAGAAAGTTGAATGGCATCTATCAATTTATACACAAAATAATTTGCACAAGTTGGTTTCATGAAATACAGCAGCTGTGGAAAATCTTGCTAGAATCCCATATTTACCAAATCTCAAATAAAGCAAAAAATAGCAGCTAGATAATTATATTTCTTTTAAATTCTGTATCTGATTTTCAGACACAAGTGTACAAGTCCCTGAAGCTTTCTTGGCAAGGTTTTTCAGAAGCGATTTGTCACTGCCTTCTTCCTAAGGCTGAAAGTCACCCACTGGCTTTGTGCCCAAGGAAGAACTAGAACTCACAGTCTTCTGTTTTCTACCGTGATATCTTAACCACTATACAAACTGACTCTCTATATAATTAAATAAACCTATAAACTGACAGAGCTTCTAAATTTTACATGTAGGGAATAACGGTGTGGGGACTGCAAGACACAATTACATGGATTGGCAACCTGCAGTCCTCTAAATACAGTAATGCTGAGCCAGAATTTCCAGCAGCTCCACAATCCATAATGACAAATGGTAGGAGATATAGGTTAACAATACACAGACAATCACCTATTCTGCATCCATATACAACTGGATTATGTCCACAGGGATTATATACATTTTTTAAAAAATGTAAAAACTTTAAAAATCATGTATATCTGTGTATGTAAGAGTGAGGCAACCATGAGAACTAATGATGAGCATTTCATGAAATTGAAACTGGTACTCGCCACTTCACTAGAAGGGGTTGCTAACATTTTACCCTCACTTTGGAATACTATCAGGTCCAGAACTCCCCCCCCCAATTTTGGGATTAATGACCAGATTCCTAACACCACTGACCTTTATGGATATTCCATATTTTTGCATGAAGCTCTACCACAGTGACATACTAAGAAATTTGACATCTGGAACAGATGTTTTTTAACACTTTCATTCTCTATATTACAAAATTATGTTCAGTAATAACTATGAAATGAAATGGATAATAACAATGGCCAGAAAAAATAGAAAGTGAAATAAATAAATATATATTTGTTTTCGTAGATTTTCATGGACTCTACTCGGTCCCCAGGGATCTTAGACCCTCCGGCCCGGGATCACCGGCTGATGTTATGCAATGCCAGGTCCGTGGTAAATAAGGCCCCCCTCATTCAAGAACTTATTCAAGAGGGGGGTGCGGACCTGGCAGGGATCACCGAGACCTGGCTGGGCATGGAAGGGGGTGTACCCCTCGTGGACATCTGCCCGCCG
>NW_015386253.1:4055474-4080667 GCF_001527695.2 Protobothrops mucrosquamatus | reverse complement strand
CCCTTGAGGAGCACCCGGAGGCTCCAACTGGTCCAGAATGCGGCCGCGCGGGCGGTGTTGGGAGGGACTCGTCGCTCCCATGTAACACCGCTGCTGCGCGAGCTGCACTGGTTGCCGGTGGCCTTCCGGGTGCGCTTCAAGGTGTTGGTCATCATCTTCAAAGCGCTCCATGGCATTGGACCTGGATATCTCCGAGACCACCTTCTGCCGCAGGTTACCTCCCATCGGCCGGTACGCTCCCACAGAGTGGGTCTCCTCAGGGTGCCGTCAGCCAGACAGTGCTGGCTGGCGACCCCCAGGGGGAGGGCCTTCTTGGTGGGAGCCCCCACCCTCTGGAACGAACTACCCCCAGAGATCCGGGTGATCCCGGATCTCCCCTCCTTCCGCCGCGCCCTAAAGACATGGCTTTTTCAACAAGCGGGTTTGGCCTAGGGAATTTTAGTGGGGTTTTTAAGGGTAATTTTAAGGGTAATTTTAACGATTGGCCTTTACGAATATATTCTTTTAATTTGGTTTTAATATGGATATTTATTGTAATGTTGTTTTATAAGGCTGTTAGCCGCCCTGAGTCCGATGAGGAGAAGGGCGGGATACAAATTAAATTATAAATAAATAAATAAATAAATGGGTACAGGTATGCAGGTCTTGGCGTATTCGGGTCTTTTCCTGTGTAAGATTGAGAGTATCTTGGCGACGTTTCGATGAGGTCCCACTTGTCATCTTCAGGCTGGGGTCTTCGGCTTCGTGCTTGTGTGAGCAAAGTGTGATCGGAACTGCCATCTCTCTATAAATATTGGTGGGGGTGTGTGGAGTGCTGGCTTTGTTGCTATAGGTGGGTTGGTTGGCTGTGTTGGAGTTATTGTTGCGGATTGTTCGGCTGTTTCGTAACATCCTGAGTAGCTGAGGTGCTGGCTGTGTGCCCATTAGTCTTTTGGGTAATGGGCTATGTGATGACATCCTGAGATCTAGTGTAGTGATATCCTGAGTTCTGTGTTGCAACATCCTGGGTGGTTGGCTGTGTTGTAACATCCTGAGCTTTAGCGTTGTAACCTCCTGAGTTCTGTGATGTGTCCAGAGCAGAAGGCTGTGATGTAACATACCGGGCTTTGGTTTGGCTCCGAGTTTGCGGTCTAGCTCTGTGATCATGGCGTGTGTCCATTTGCTTTGTGTGGGGGTCGGAGGGAGGTGCAGCAGCTGGTGATGTCATCGTGGTTTGGCTTCTGGATGGTGGTTGCATTTCATCTGAGGGATGGGTTTGGGCTTGGGTTTGGGTCTGGTGAGGATGAATGGTGGTGGCGTCCTGTGTTGTTCTGGGTCCAGTGTCGGTTTTTGTGACTGGGACTCGTTTGTTGATTAGGGCTAGTTTCCAGATGTCTGGTAGGCGGGAGGTATCGTCACGTTTATTCATGTTGTGGGGGTGTTTTTCTATTTTGATGGCTTCCATAATTATTCTCTTGTTGTGGTGTTCAGTTTTGGAGATTAGTTTGGTTCCTTCAAAATCAATTTCATGTCCTGTAGCTTTAAGGTGCTGGAAGAGGGAGGAAGTTTTTTCTTCTTTTCTGACTGCGTTCTTGTGTTCTGCAATGTGTGCATTTATTCTCCTATTAGTTTGTCCAATGTATGTGGCTGGGCAGATTTTGCATGGTATTTCATAGACTCCTTGGTTTTCTAGCTGGATCATGTCTTTGGGATTTCTTAAGATGTTGGCTATTTTTTGGTTGGTGCCGAAGGCTGTCTTGATATTGTGTTTGTGGAGAATTTTGCTGATTTTATCTGTGGTGCCTTTGATGTAGGGGAGGAGGGCAATGTCATTGTACTGTTCTATGTCTCGGTTCTTGGGGGGTGTTTCCCTTTGGATTAGGTTGGTAACTGTATTTCTTTGGAATCCGTTGGAGATTAATACGTTTGTGAGAGTGTGTAATTCAGTTTTCAGGTGGTCTTTGTCGGCTAGACGTTTGGTTCTGGAGATGAGGGTCTTGGCTACGGAGTTGATCTGTGCAGGGTGGTGATGGATTGTGCGTTTAAGTAGCGGTTGGTGTGTGTTTTTTTCCGATAGATGGTGTAGCCTAGGGAGCCATTGGGTTTTTTGTAGATTAGGACATCCAGAAAGGGGAGTTGGTTGTTAGCTTCTATTTCCATCGTGAATTGTATTTTGGGGTGTAGGCTGTTGAGATGTGTGAGGAAGTTGTCCAGTTTTTCTTTCCCATGTGGCCAAATTACAAAAGTGTCATCTACATATCTAAGCCAGAGTTTGGGTTTGTGTTCAGATTTGTCTAAAGCATTGGTTTCGAAGTTTTCCATGTATAGGTTTGCGATGACGGGTGAGAGGGGTGATCCCATAGGTGCTCCTTCTATCTGTTTGTATCTTTGTCCATTGTGGATGAAGTATATGTTGGTGAGGCAGTGGTTGGTGAGATCTAGGATGTGCTTAGTGGGGTTGTATTTGTTTTGGATAGCTGTCAAGGCTTCTTTGATAGGCACTTGGGTGAAGAGGGATGTGACATCGAAGCTCACGAGTAGGTCGCTGGGTTGTAGGTTTTGTTTCTTTATTGTTTCTATGAAGTGGAGTGAGTTTTGTACGTGTGAGGAGATGGATTCTGTGTAGGGATGAAGTTGTTTGGCGAGAAATTTGGCAAGATTCTGTAGAGGGACCTCGTTGAAACGTCGCCAAGATACTCTCAATCTTACACGGGAAAAGACCCGAATAAGCCAAGACCATATATTCTGAGGTTTTCGCGGGTGTTTGTATGTAGGTCTTTGGTTATTCGGGTTTTCTCCCGTGTAAAATTGGAAGTGTCTTGGCGACGTTTTGACGAAGTCCCATTCATCATCTTCAGGCTGGTGTCTTCAGCTTCGTGCTTCTAGGAGTAGTGTGTGATCGCAGCTGTTTCTTCCTTTTAACTGCCAGTGGGGTTAAAGCTTGGGTGGGAGCTTGGCTGTGTTCTGATTGGGTGGAGGTGTGTTCTGATTGGTTAAGGAGCTTGGCTGTGCTCTGATTGGTTGGGGGATTGGCTGTGCTCTGATTGGCTGGGGGAGTGTTCTGTTTGGGTGGGGGCTTTGTTGTGCTCAGGTTAGTCTGAGTTGCAGGGGGATTTGAGATGGTGAGCTTCATTGCTGTTGTTTGGCTTCGTGTTTGTGGTCACACCACATCTTTATGGTGGGTGTCAGTTTGCTTCATGTATGGATTGGAGGGGTTTAAAGTGGCTAATGATGCAGCTGTGGACTGGCTTCTAGTTTGTGGTCATGCCTCATCATCTGTGTGGGTTTGGGTTTGCTTTTTGCGTGGATGTGTGGTGGTGACCTCCTGTGTGGTTTTCGTGAGTGTGGGTCTGGTGTCATTCTTTGTGTTAGGGACTTGTTTGCCAATAAGGGCGGGTTTCCAAATGGCTGGTAGGCGGGAGGTATCATCTCGTTTATTCATGCTGTGTGAGCGTTTTTCTATCTTGATGGCTTCTCTGATTATTCTGTTGTTAAAGTGTTCCATTTTGGCAATAGTTCTGGTCTTTTTAAAGTCAATTTTATGTCCTGTGGCTTTAAGGTGTTGGACCAGGGAAGAAGTTGGTTCCTCTTTTCTGACTGAGTTCTTGTGTTCTTCAATGCGTGCATTTATTCTTCTGTTGGTTTGTCCGACACCACATACATAGGGAACACCTATCATTGGATTCCAAGCTCTCCCTTCCCCTCTTGCAACTGTAGGCAAGCTAGAAGCAATATGGCAGTCTTAATAAAATAAATCTTCATAGCTTGACATTATTAACATTGATTTTTCTTGTGTAATTTTATCCAAGGGGAAATATAGCCAGATTTGTCAATCTATCTTCATTCATCGTTGATTAAAGTCATTTTATTACTGTATTAATTTTTATTAATTTCAATATTGAAAAGCTTCTTTCACATGAATCAACAGTATACAAGTTAGGAAAAGTCTTATAGTCCCTCTTTAGTCATGAAAAACCAGCTGGTGACTTTTGGCCAGTCACAGTTTCTTTCAGCCCAACTCACCTCATGGGGTTGTTATGGAGAAAATAGGAGAAGGAAGGAGTATTAGATATTTTTGCTGCATTGAGTTATTTATAAAAAATAAGAAAGACAGAATAAAAATAAGTAATAGATGGATGGATGGATCGATAGATAGATAGATAAGCTTGGTAGAAATTAATTAAAAATTCATTTCATAATGAATCCCTGAAATTACAATACTGTACATGTCTTTGTTTCTTTGGGATAGATTCTAGTGACTTTTAAATGACTCCACAGATGTAAATTTTCCTCTAAAATATCTTTACAGGAAAATGTATTATAAATTTCTATTAGATTTGATAACATTATCTAAAGTTTTGGGGTTTTTTGCAAAAATGGATGAATAGTGAATCATAGTGAACACTGCCATTATTTAATCTATTTCTTTAGAATAAGTGCCTAACTTTTGGTCAAACAGGCAAGGCATTCAGACATTGTCCTTTTGATTTCTTTTGGCATCGCATGACTAGCATCTTTTACACTTTCTCCTGGCCTCTCCATTAAAATTTAATTATTTTTTCTGTATTAATTACCATTTTCTTACATGTTATAGTTTGATAATAAATAGCCTTCTCCACAATTTGTGTGCACCAAGGAACAATTTTAAAACTTTCACTGCATGTTGTTCAAGGCTGATTCTGCTATTTGCAAATATTGTATCTTTGTGTCAGATTAACTTTTTCCAAAACTTCACATCAGAAAAATAGATAACCCAGAAACATTATTTTAGTTTTGAATGAACTATCCCAATTCTCAACAGTTTTTCTCCATTTCATAAGTATTTCTAAAACCATTAAGTTGCCAAGCGTCAACTTCACTTTTGTTATTTTACCTTTCTCAATGACAAAAAAGGACCATCTTTATTTTGAAGAACATCACTTCCTTTCTTAACCAGATTAACTCTCAAGTTGTCTGGCCAAACAGTCTTGGCCAAACAGTGATGTACAATAAATTAAAACATCATTCATTTTCTCTTCTAATATTACATTTCTCCTCTCCATTAGAATTGCTTATGGACTATCTTTCAGACCTGTCAAATCTTTTGTTGCTTCTAGTGTAGGTGCTTTGAATGTAGTATTTCTTCAGATTTTTTTGTTAACTATACATGATGTTGAAGGCATTACACATTTCACAATACAGCCAGACATTGCTTCAATTATCTCATCTGTCAATCTTATTTCATCTTGGTATCATACCTCACTCATTATTCATTATTCAGCTCATTATTCAAATCTTTATTTCTCTCAGATATTGCATGAAAGTCACAGTTATTAATATTTACTGATAGTGTATATTTGGTCTTTAGATTGTTTACTGCCATAATCAGCAAAGACTTCTGGCAGTGACCGAAGTAAATAAAGGCAGCAAGAAAAATCAGCCAAGAAAACCACAGATACTTTACCTGCCCCAGAGTACACTCCATGCCACCAAGGAAATCTGCTTCTTTCAGCCCATTGTGATTGCTGCTGATATCATGGACTTCAAATCGTAGCCTCTGAACTTCTTCAAAATAAAAATCCACTGTGAATAGCTTTGAGAAGACAGGGTTTATGCAAGTTCTTATGACTTCTGTCCGATCAACCTGTCAATCAAGAGAGTCAGTTATTAGGTTTTGTTAAAGTCATCTAAAACAGATTTGAAATGTAGAACACTTGTGACAAATTATTTTTAACATCATTTCCGTTGAAAACAAAACTTTCTTTAAAAAAATAAGAAATTTTAAAGGATAAGAATCATTCTAATAAGACACATAGACTAAAGAAACAGTTTTGGTAGGTAGTTTAAGAGGGACAGAACAAACTGTATCAACTATAGCAACCATTAATATCTCTCTAGCTAAGTTAATAACATCACATGAGCTTCTATTTCTAATACAGGGTAGATTAGGAATGAACTTGTATTTATTGTTACACGTTCTGACAGAGAGAAGAGCAAACAAATCCAGTCTGGGTCTATAACAGTTTTATGTTTTCCCTTCATGACTGGTTTCTGTCCATAGCCATGAATAACCTAGGTTGGATTTATACCTGCTCAAGAAGGAATATGAGAGCGTGAAACAGAATATGGTGGCTCTCACTCAGTGATTTGCATCTGTAGAAATTCCAGAGATTATAGAAACCAAATACAATAGCTCTCCTTGGCCTGAAACTAGAGTTATAAGCCATCTGGCAAAATAAGAACATGTCCCCCTTTATGTCCTTAGGTTCTCCATCTGTGCAGGTATAGCCTTAAAATCAAATATTGTTCGGGTTTTTAACAATAAGGTATCTCTCTACTGCACAGTATTTTCCTAATAAGTGCTGATGGAAAATTAACAAGCTTTCTCCGTGACTTTAATTACTTGATTGGTACTCTTTTGGTTTGTACTGCTGCCTGAAATTGACAAGACCTTAATCATATACATGCTGAAGGCTTTTGCTTCCTAATCAGCAAATACCTGCAATTGAAAAACCAGTCTTTCTGATGCTGAAAAAAATAATTTCATATACATGTAAGCCAAAGTACTTTTTTTGCACCATTTCCCTGTAATTTTTTTCATGAATGTTAAATAATATATTTCTCTCCCCCCCTTCTTTCCAATTGTCAGTGTCTTGTTCAGATATCTGATAATCTTACCAGAGACCTCTGAAAAGGCAATCTGAATTAAGTTTTTCTGCTAGTTATAAATTTGGATTGTCTAATAACTTTAGTAATGTGAAAATAAAAATATGGTCCCAATGAACACATTTTCTAGTACTGATAGTGCAAACCTATGTATTCCACTATATTCAATGGGCCTTATTTCCTATGAAGAATAGTCAGCACTGCAGTTCCAATGACATGTAAAGCATTTTTACTTATTGAAATATGTAGTTATGCATTGTCAGCTCCTAAGTATTGATTACATTCAGGAAGCCTATGAAAGAAAATATTGCCACTGCAAAAGGAAACAAAGTAATATTATTTATAGGACAAGGGGAAATTAGTATGAAAAAATATTGGAAGAAAAAAATAACCTATGAATTTGCAATACAAACATAAAGCAATTTACACTTCACTCCAAAGGCCAAGACTATGTTTTTATTAACTATGTTTTCACACCATTTCATCTCCATGCCACAAATGCAAAGCCATTGAAAAAAGGTCACACAGAGTTTTTGTTTTTGCATTAACTGATGTTTGAAAATAGCAACCAGTAACTAATGTGAAATTAACCTTTTCCAGATATAGCTGGAATATTGTGTTGGAGCTACTTTGCCCTAGCACTAATTTAATCTGTAAATTAAACTATATGATTAAGTTCATGTATAGACACTAAGATATGCATATCTACAGTATATCTGCCATTACAAACTGAATGTGACTGATGAGCTATTGCATATGTTGAATATGATCTCTATCTCAAGTGAGCTTCATATTTGCCTTTTAGAAGAGCACAAACAAAAATAAATACGAAATTATTTGTGTACATTTTAAGAGAACATGTACTTTTATACATTTTTATGTGCCCTGTATATAAACCCTATTTCTATTCCTTCTGCTAATGTCAGATTCATGATTTTTTAAAAATACTATTGTTGCATGAAAAATCATAGGCTTTTTATAAGATCTCAGTGTTACATATTTTGGTTTATGAGTAGATCTAAGATATAGGGAAGAAAATGTAAATTTACAACATTTATTTTCTTAACTAAAAATTCATCATGCATGCACATTCATACCATCACATCTTCCACCCACATACGAATCCCTTTTTAAAAAAGAATCATTTTAATTCTTTTGGGAGGAAAAAGTAAGTAAAATACCTGAAAACCTAGTATAGCCACTAGAAAGAACCATACAATACTAAAACAATTAGTAAACCAAGCCCAAAAGAAAAGAAAAATTGATCCTTACTAGAATTGAACTTTTAGAAATATATAGCCAAAGATTAGATATAAAAACTGCTATGCCCTTAGGCCAGTGGTGGCGAACCTATGGCACGCGTGCCAGAGGTGGCACTCAGAGTCCTCTCTGTGGGCACATGTGCCATGCCCCGGAAATGGCAACTGTCCCTCTTCAACCAGCCGTCCGCTAACTCACTGAGGTCCCATGTGGCCGGATGCATCCCAGCATGGGTGGTTTCCCTCTCCCCCTCCCATCCCTCCTGGCCTCACATACTCTCCTTTTCCCGGGCACGACCCACTACATCGCTTCCTCACCTGTCGGCCAGCTGTCCAGCTCAGAGGCAGCTTCTCTGAACTGCTGGTGGCGGGCTGCGGAGCCCCAGAGTGCGCTGCTGATGGACACTGTCGGCCACCATGTGCTCGCTGGCCTCTGTGTGTGGGGGCCGATGGTGTCAAGCAGCAGCCGCCCCGGCCCCAGCCTCGCCTTGCCCTGCGACAATGGCACCCCTTCCCTGCCTTGCTTTGCCTTGCCTCACCCTGCAGGACGAGTCTCCTGCCCACCACCCCACCTGCCAGAGACCCCCTGGATCTCCCCCAACCCTGCCCGACCCCCATAGGTGTCCCTCCCCACAAGCAACATCGAGGTGACCATGCCCACCTTGGCCACACCCACCCAGTCTGCCATAACCACCACAGCCACGCCCACCTGGCACCCAGCGATAAATAAGTGGGTTTTGGGTTGCAGTCTGCGTACTCGGTCTCTAAAAGGTTCGCCATCACTGCCTTAGGCCATATTGTAAAGATTTGCTTTTTTAAAGTAGGCTTTGTTTTGGAAGAAGGAATGGCACTGGTACCTCCTAAGCTTTGGCACCCTAGGCAGTGCCAACTCAAACCTAAAGATGGCTCTGCTGCCATGCACAGTAAACTATAGAATGATGTATATTTTTGAAAATTCATATATTCCACTTAAGTCTCTCATTCCCATGTACGCAAGCCTACTCTTCCCTCTCATTTTAAAATTGTGCTGAAAAGATTTTTACTTCTCTGAATTGCTCTCGAATGTAATCACTCAATGTTTTTGAAAGAAGGGCCTTTCAAGTACATTGAAATGACAACTTTAGAAAAGTTCACAATTTCCTAGACTGATCTAACTTTTAAATGAACCAAGTTAAAATATTTGAGGATAAAACTTTGTGCAATTTTACAGAGAGGGATTGACTGAAATTTAGTTTATAAGATTTCTTAATTTTATTCTTTATTTTTCAATTAATGTGGTACTTTTTTAGTGCTAATAACATAAGCATATCTTTGAAACAATTCCATTTTAACATGACTGATTAATATATTTGTCATTTAGGATTATCTCAGGCTGACATACTGTATAAAGAATATAGTCCTTGTTGAAATGTAGTTTATTTACTCCTGCCTGTTTTTACTGCCACTTAAATTTTGAAATCTAGGAAGAGTCAAATTTCCTTAAAGTAGTTGGGATATCATATAATTATGCCATACTATTTCAATGAATTTGATGTTTTTCAAACTTCTGTTTAAAGAGAGACCTTCCCAATGCCTTAAGTTCAGTTACAAAAACATACCGACTAATTTTTTTACACTGAGGAATTGACTAGAGCTGTGAAAATCCTTCAAGAGAGGTGTTTCAGAATGTATACAAGCATTTTCAATGCATCTCTTTGAATAGTTAAAGCAATCAATTTATTTTCCAAATTAATGCAGCTGTTTCATGAGAGCTGTTCCTGGTTGTCTCCTCATGTGTGTGTGTGTACACAACTGTTTCACTGGGGGAAAAAAACTATTTATTTAGAAGGATTTTAAACTTTTGCCCTGACTTTTCTGCCCAAGTTTCCCCAGGCAGAAACTGAGCAGACCAGCTTTGTAGAAATGCAGATTTGATAATCCTATTCAGAAAGACTGGGCCACCTATTCATAAGCAAAATGCCTTCAGCCACAGCCCCAGAGAAGCAGAACATGACCTTTAGGATATAATAGGATTAACAACCTCAAACAGGAACAACTCCAAACACAAAACCCCCAAAAGGTATAAAAACCCACCCACTCCCACTTCCATTTTGTTAGCCATCCCAGAAACGTGCTGTGTCACTGAAGTTTCTGGCAACTCAATAAACAGAACCTTCTTTCCAAACAGCCTCCATTTTGTTTATTTCCGGCTTGGACTGGACTCAAGACTTCAATAGGATGTGCAGCAAATCAAAACCTTCTCTGAAAAGTTGTTTTAAATTATCATACTAAATACAAAGGTAAGATACAAAAGTCCTAGATAAATGTGTTGAAACAATAACCTTCAGCACCAGGAAAATCTCCTGGAGCATAATCCAAAACTGGGTCATTACAACAGAGGAAATATGTTGTAATTTCAATACAAAACCTGAGGAAGAGGACATAGGGCAGCCTCCAAAGAGAATTATCTCTCCTCTTATGTTTTGATTGGAGACCACTAGGGAGTACCAATGGTATAGATTAGAACAGGAAGTTGAAAAGCATCCCAGAGGAAAGCAATTTTAAATCACTTCTGCACTGTTGCCAAGAAAATTGCATGGCTGTGTCCATGAAGTCATCAGAGAGCAAGTTTATTCTGATGGGAAAATGGTCTTTTGTGGCAGTGTTTCTTATCTCTGCAACTTTAAGATCTATGGGATTAAACTCCCTCAGCCAGTATGCTGTCTTGGGAATTCAGAGAGTTGAAGCACATACATTTTAATGTTGCTGGAATCAAGAAATACTGTGCTAAGCTATTTAAGTTACATAGAAGTTATATTCCACAGAGTGCCAACTGCGTCCCTCACTGATCACACCACACTGTCCTCCATATTTAATGCTTTTTACATCCAGCCAAAATCCCATCTGAATGCTGCTTTCCAAAAGAGACAGGACATCAACAAAGGATTGTTCTGTTTTGTTTGTAATAGTATAAAATATGCACAAATAAAGGAATAATAGGTTTGGATTTAAGCAATCCCCGCAACACAGCAACAATCAGAGCTTGCAATTGTAGTGCAATTAGTTGCCAAAAATATGTGACCTTTCCCACACTTTGTAGTTATGAGATATATACTTTGTGCTCATATTACATTATAGTGTTTTTAATGCCCTTAATGAATAGTAATTGCATACTGGAAAATTACTGTCGCTGTAGTGCTCACATAAAAAAAGTGATTCCTGCCAAGGAGTGCAATATCCAGCAGCGAGAAGAGTTCAAGCATACTTGCATTTTCAAAGGAAGGCAAGTTCTATATATAGATTGGTCCACACATAGCAATATAACACAGATGCTATGTTTTGTGATGTGAGTGTGAAACCATGCACAATGGCTTAATTTGCATGTGGACCAGACTCTCTTGAGTTATTCAAAACCATAGTTTTAAAACCCTGATTTAATATTATTTATGATCCTAGCCACAGAGATTACTGGGGAGCAATATAATGATTGTTGATTGGATTTTTGTTGAGTGCTTTGACCTTGTGAGAATATAAGACTGAAATCTGGACTACTCAGACAATATCATCCTGGTGCTTTTTTACAGTCTAGCACAGTGGTGGCGAACCTATGGCACGGGTGCCAGAGGCGGCACTCAGAGCCTTCTCTGTGGGCACCCGCGCCGTCGCCCCAGTTCTAGGCCTTCAGCTGGGTTTTATAAAACCTTTTCCCTTTAGGCTTCTGCCGCCGTGTGCAAAAAAAAAAAAGGTTCAATCAATCAGTCAATTTCAACTTCTCGGGGAAAAAAAAAGATCTTGCAAAGTTGGAATTGATTGATTGAACTTTTTAGTCCCGCCCAGTCTGCCATTACCACCGCAGCCACGCCCACCCAGTGGGCCACACCCACCCGGCACTCGACGATGCATAAGTGGGTTTTGGGTTGCAGTTTGGGCACTCGGTCTCTAAAAGGTTCGCCATCACTGGTCTAGCATAAATGTATTGCCAATACAATAACAACTTCAAGCTCAAAGCATTCAACTTGCTGTTAGAGTGGAAATTGCAGAGAAAGAGAGGAGGAGGAGATGATATGAGAACAGAACAGAATAACAGAGTTGGAAGGGACCTTGGAGGTCTTGCAGTCCAACCTCCCTAACCCTATACCATTTCAGACAGATAGTTGTATAATCTCTTCTTAAAAACTTCCAGTGTTGGAGCATTCACAACTTCTGGAAGCAGGTTGTTCCACTGATTAATTGTTCTAACTGTCAGGAAATTTCTCCTTAGTTCTAGGTTGTTTTTTTTCCTCTATTAGTTTCCATCCGTTGCTTCTTGTCCTGCCTTCAGGTGCTTTGGAGAATAGCTTGACGCCCTCTTCTTTGTGGCAACCCCTGAAATATTGGAACACTGCTATCATGTCATCCCTGGTCCTCTTCATTAAACTAGACAGCCAATTCCAGCAACCATTCTTTATATGTTTTAGCCTCCAGTCTCCTAATCAGGTTTGTTGCTCTTCTCTGCACTCTTTCTAGAATCTCAACATCTTTTTTACATTGTGATCAAAACTGGACGCAATATTCTAAGTGTGGTCTTACCAAGGCATTGTAAAGTGGTATTAACACTTCATGTGATCTTGATTCTATTCCTCTGTTAATGCAGCCTAGCACTGTGTTGGCTTTTTTGGCAACTGCAGCACACTGCTGGCTCATATTTAAGTGATTGTCCATTCCAAGATCCCTCTCACAGTTACTATTATTGAGCCGGGTACCACCTATACTATACCTGTACATTTGGTTTTTCTTCAATGTTCTTTTGTCAAGATCCTTCTGTATCTTAAGCCTATCTTCTGGAGTGATGGCTATTCCTGCCAGCTTGATGTCATCTGCAAATCTGATGAGTTCCCCATCTATCCCCTCATCCAAATCATTGATGAAGATGTTGAAGAGTACTGGGCCTAAAACAGAGCCTTGAGATGCCCCACTGCATACTTCCCTCCATGTAGATGGAGTTCCACTGAGGACTACACATTGAGTGCGGTTGGTCAACCAGTTAGGAATCCATCTGGTGGTGATTCTGTCTAACCCACATTTTTCCCACATATAATAAGATTGTAAGAAATTGTAAAAAAGGATGAAATTGTAAATGGTATGGCTATTACTATTATTGTTGTTGTTGTTGTTGTTGTTGTTGTTGTTGTTATTATTATTATTATTATTATTATTATTATTATAATAATAATAATAGATAGCCACATGCCACATAATACCCCAGACTTAGTGGTTGTCAAGAAAGAAAAAATATTCTGTCTAGTGGATGAGGCAATATCGGGAGACAGCAGAATAGAAAAGAAAGAACTGGAGAAAATAGCAAAATACAAAGACCAAGCAAACAAAAATAGAATAATTGTGCCAAAAAAGAGCAAAAATAATACCAATAGTAATAGGTACCTTGGGTGCAATCCAAAAATAACTAGAACACCACTCGAACACCATTGGCACTGACAAATTCACCATGAATCAGGCAGCTTTATTTGGAACAGCCAACATTCAGTTGCCTTTTGAAAAAGCACCTTTGGAATAGGTAAGTTTTGCTTTAGACTTACTGAAATCAATGGAACAAATCCATCAAAAATAACTTGCTGACTGATTTCAGAGACAAATAATCAATTTAGCCCAGTTCTGCGAATAGCACAGATAATAACAGATGATTACATTTAGTCAAAATACTATTTCCACATTAATAGGAATGTATATAGGGATAGGTGTATTATGTGTGGAATAAACAGTAGTTTCAAACCAAAAATATAGTACTTAAAAAAGTATTCTATAAAAAGAACAATAAATTGATCAAAAGGAACTTCTGGGGAAGATTTGAAAGGGCAGAAAACTCTAGAAAAATAGAAAAGAGGAGGCAATTCTATCAAGTGATTCTATGAATATGAACATAATGAATACTTTAAGTTGGTAATTATAGTACCTATAATAATTGTTTAAAGAAAAGAAGATATGTGTGTATGTATCTGTATATAATGTGTACCCACATACACTCACACACACACACACAATATACCAAATAGAGTCACTATGTGAAATGGGCGGCTATATAAATAAGTGCAGAAAAGAACCCACATTTGAATTATGCTCTGGATTTTACTGTACTCAGAATTTCAGCCACTTGCTGTAAAGCTGCAGCCTGGAAAGGTGACTCAGAATCCTAAGAATTTTTTGGAACTCCCTTTCCAAGAGTAGTCCAAGGAATTGCCTGATATCAACAGTGACTTGAAGATGCATGCAACTACATATATGAAACTAATTAAAATAATGTGTGTGTGTTGTATTAATACATATATACTCCTTAGAAAGTATACATAATTCTTTATGGCTATTCTATGCTATTTTCAAAGTCTATTCTATTTGGGAAAAAAATAACATAACTTCGAGTTTGGATGTAGTTAAGCAAAGGAGAAGAGGTATGCATATATGTACCAAATTTTGAAAATGGGTTGTCTATAATTATTTAAGTTCTATTCTGAAGAAATCTCGGCAATTTAGATTAATTAAAATTAGAAATTTAGAGCTTGAAAGCCTAGGATTTTGTCTTATATTGAGAAACAACATGGTACCAGCTGTGTCACCTGAAAAATGAAAGAATTCCACTATGCCAGCAGTATAGCAACATTTGAAGTTCAGAAACTCATTAAGCTTCAAATTTGTAGACACATTTCAAAGGGGAATCCATAATCACACTTTCAAAAGTATATCAGCAATAGAATTTAGAATAAATAAAATATTTCGTGCTCTGATCTATTTTTATTCAAATGAGCTATAAAGGGAACTGAACTTTAGCTAAAAAAAAAACAGTTTCAACTGCTATCATGAAATAGGAACCCAGTCAGAATAAAACAGTAGTATCTATATGGGCCTTATTTTATCCATTCTAACTTCTTTTTTGGTTATTCTGTTACCAGCAATAGTTTAAGAAGTTTATTATCACCTCATTATCTTTCCACAACATTAAGAATCTGACTACTGCCTTCAGGCTTGCACAGTGTTCTCTTCATACTTATAGTACGTTCCTATTACACTATATCTTTAATGCCACCACCATTGGTCTACCACCTGTCTGCATTTAAAGATGTTAAGGCCAGAACAGATATTCTTAGGCATATTTAAGTAACCATGGCAGCCTTTTAAATGTTAAGTCCCTGTTTTCAGACCCTTGCTTTTAAATACTTCAAGAGAGTGCATATGACACAAATGAAGTCATTTACTTGATTTGTGTTGCACAAGTGTTTGATTTTGTTTAAAAGCAACTGCCACCGTATGAAAATATTGCCATCATGTTGTCACCATGTCTAGAAGGAAAGAATGTTCTTTTTCATAAAGTACAATGATGCTATTATTATGCAGATTTTTATTTGATCTTTATTTGATTATGAAAAGAAGTGAAACCTCGTTACATTGTTCACATAATTTGCAATTTAATGAATTGCCTATAAATAGCAATGTAGTTAAGCATTTAATGCTGCTTAACACACTTGGATAACCAAAGCATTACTAATATTATTTTCAGAGATGGATTGATGAATTGTATCAATTGATAAAGATCCAGGATAGCTATTAATTTAAGAAATACTATTTGCTAATGATACATTCTTAATGAACCATTTATTAATTCACTTTCAATTGAATAATCCAATGGCAAATCAATTATGTCAATAAGGCATGACAATTTTGTAATTATGTAAGATATAATATGATTGGCCACAATTTTCTCCAACTCTTTCTGAGACAAAGGAAAGTTTAGAAATCAACCACTCTATTCATAGTGCAATATTTCCTGAGATACAAGAACCAAACTAATGTATTGACCTAACTAAAAAATAGCATCTGTTGAATCCTATTCCATTTTTTATTAGGCATCTAAGGGCACTAACCTCTGCATCCGTGATGTTGCTATTGCTATGCAATACCCTATTTGTCTATCATAGAAGGAGTCATGCTAGAAATGCACATACTATTATGAGCATTATTTCCCTCATTCTAAGCCTTTATTCCTTGATGTTCTCACTCTCCTGACATACGTTAGGTCAGGAACTTACAATCTTAGAAATAGATAGAATTTACATTTAGACTTTCAGAGAAAGAATTAGTGGACTGAAAACAAAGCCAATTACCATGATGAAAAATGAAGAGCCAGCAAATAGACCAGCTCTTCAAACATCTCCAGACAAAAAGACATTGCTCAAAAGTCAGCCCCTGACCATATCATAAGACATGATCAACATCACTCACCGATGAGTTTACAAAATGTTATTAATGGTTTTATAGTACAACATTTCCTGGGATACAGGAACCAGGCTAATGTATTGACCTAATTGGAAAATAACAAAGGTTCTGAAAAAGTGACACAAATAGGCAGAGTTTTCTATGATAGAATCTGTGCTGCATTGTTCAGTTCCATATTGGGATTGCCAGTCATCCTGCAGAAAATGGCAGAGTAATTGATACAGACAAAAATTGTGTTATCTTGTTTCAAATTGAAAGACGCCCCGTGCAGCAGATTTCACCAGGGATAGCATGTAGCTAATGAAAAAAGTACAACAACAAAAAAAATTAGACATTTAAACAATATTTTTATCGATCTTCCCCACCCATATCCATTCTTTTACACCATTTCTTCTAAATAATATCTTTCTATTATTTCTTCTACCCTTTTTTTCTCTGTCATCAATCAAAAGCAGATGAAACTAAGCATATCTACTGGTACTTACAATCAAGTGAAACAAAATCAAGTGAACAAAAATGAAAAGTGATTAAATTTGAATTACGTCTTGTTACTTCTGTACTTAGCATTTTTAAAAGCGCCACTAAAATCATATATCAACAGGAAATTTGGTATTAGTATGAAATCCACAAATTGGCTCTAAGCTCTAGTCTAGACCACATAGGTTTAGAATCATTGCCTGAGTTCAATCATTGGTTAAGCCATAATATGTGTTTGTTTTGTTTTGGCTTAATATGTTGTAAACTGAGACCTTATGTTTTGAAAACAAGATTTGCAGTTTAAACCAATATATTACTGTGCACTAACAATTGTGACTTTCTAAAAAAAACAACCCCAAAACCCATAGTTAATATAAAGCATGACTTAGCATAATTTATTAACCAGGCAATGACTAGATGCATATATACAATAAGCTTTAACATAGTACTTTTGGGGGGCCTTATTGTCTTGTGTGAGTCCATCCATAGTAATTTATTCAACAAATCATAGTTAAACCATGACTAGGCATGTTGTATGAACACAGCCATTATCAAGAATGTTTATGTTTAGAAGGACAACATAATTACTGCATTTAGAATACCATATTTTCCGGCGTATAAGACGACTGGGCATATAAGACGACCCCCAACTTTTCCAGTTAAAATATAGAGTTTGAGCGAGAGAGAGGGGGGGGAAAGAGAAAACTTGATGAGTAATATGCCAAACCACATGTGTAAAGGAATAAATAGAATACCCGTATTTTCTGGCGTATAAGACGACCCCTGACTTTTGAGAAGATTTTCAGGGTTTAGAAAGTCGTCTTATACGCCGGAAAATACGGTACTATGCCATAAATTCAAAGAATGCTAAGATTTGGAACTGGATTTATGTACGGTATGCTTATGATGATCATATAGGAACTGGATTTTCAAGTCAGTCACAGAACTTCAGTGAGTACTTTTTGAAAAAGTCACTGTCCGTAGCACATTCTACTTTACCAATTTGCTATTACAATTAGAAAAAGGAGTATTGTCTTGAGTTTCTAGTTGTGGTGGTGGGGGGAACATAAATCTAACAAGCAAACAGATAAGGAACAAATGGGAGTTCCCATTTGTCCTTACTCAGCTTAGAGAACACAACCACTTGGTATTCGTGCTTAGTTTTACCAGCATTCCAATGTTACTTTAATCTCCTAATGATATGAAGTGACACTCCATGTTCTCATACTCCATAGGAAACTCACTCAATGTAACATACAAATAGAACAAAACAAAAACCAAGAAAAAAGGAAGCTCAGGCACTGCCTCATTCTTATTTTGTGGGTTTGGAGCTTTGTATCCTTTGAACTGCAGCAGTTGGAGGGAAAAACAGAGCACACTTTTGTTTTACAAAGTATAGATGATAATATCCACTTCTATGGCCCTGGGGTTATTAATGGCATCTTTATACAGTGAGGTAACAAAGTTTTCTGCTATTATTACTCCCTCACTGGACAATTATACAGTCTTTGCCCTAATGACAGAAAGCTAAAGATTGCCTTTCAATTGATTAAATACTTAATCAATTAATTAATTCAGAAAAGGCAGGCACAGCCACACTTCTCTGTGCATTAATGATTCACCTGTGGAGATGGTTACCAGCGTCAAATTCCTGGGTGTGCAGTTAATGAGTAGGCTGACTTGGTTGCTCAACAGTGAGAAACTGGTGAAGCGGGCACAGCAGCGCCTGCATTTTCTGCGTCGCATGAGAAAAGCACATCTTCCTTCCCCTGTCCTGGCCACTTTCTACAGGGGGACGATCGAGAGCATCCTGTCATACAGCATCACAGTCTGGTTCGGAAGCATCACTGCTTCCGACAGGAAGGCGGTGCAGAGAGTGGTGAAAATGGCTGAAAAGATCATTGGAAGTTCCCTCCCTCCCATCCAGGACATAGCACAGAAGCGTTGCTTGAGCAGGGTCCATAAGATTATCTGGGACACTACACATCCTCTTCATGACCTGTTTTCCTTGTTACCTTCTGGGAGGAGGCTTTGTGGTATCAGAACATCTAGATTCAGCCATAGTTTCATTCCATACAGCATTAACCTTGTGAACTCTCAAGCTTCCTCTTTCCGTTATATATTCAAGATGGACAGTATTTAATATTTATTTGCTACATATATGTAGGGATGTGGGTTTATGCATATATTCATAGTATGTTTAGGTGTGCGTCATGTATGTGTTTCACTTTGAGAGCGGGCAACTAAATTTCATTTTTGATGTGTGCCGTTATGCCCATAGTAAAAAAATGACAATAAAGATTATCTTATCTTATCTTATCTTATCTTATCTTATCTTATCTTATCTTATCTTATCTTATCTTATCTTATCTTATCTTATCTTATTTTATCTTATCTTATCTTATCTTATCAGTCTATTTCACCAATTGAATAAACAGCAATGCAGTAAATTACTCACAGTAAATTCAGTGGAGAATTACCTACAGATAATTATGTACAGGATTTCAAATTGTTTTGGCTATCTGAACAGGGGTTATTTCATTATTTTGAATAATGCTGGTTGAATATGATTAGGAGGAAGTCATATTAGTTTATATTTTAATATGTTTCACTATTGTAATGGAGCCTGTCAAGGAGGCAAAATTAAAATGGCAGCAATCTGAATTATTAGTAAATATAGGGGGGTTTTTATTTGACAATTCTGTTGTAGATCTATAGATTTCCATCTCTGCTTTTAGAAAAATCAGCTTACTCTCATATTTTGTATTGAATATCTCAGTTTCGTAGTCACTATTTCAGTTGAGAGATATATAAAAAGATTGCTCTAGTGAATATGCAATTTTATTATTTGTCTATTTTTAGCTGTATCAGTTCTATATTATTACTTTATCATTACCAGTTGTAACTCTGTTCACAGTCTGTAAATAACTTGAAAGTAGGGCAAAAACAAACAAACAAATGAACAAACTTTTACTTTATAAAAGAACAATATTTAATAAAAGAATGCCATGTTTGAAAGATGGACAATGAGCTGAACACAGAGATATAATTAGATTTTATTTGTGGGTGAATTCAATTCAGTATTGCAAATATGCACCTCTCACCCAAACATTCTCTACCCAAAGATTATCTATATTTGAAGCTTGTCACAGGGATTAAAACATCTTAGACATGGATGAAAAATACTATGGAACAGTATTCCCCAAACTCATCTCCTTTGGATGTATTAGGGCAACACCACGCAGAATTTCCTAGAATATCTGTTCCCAAATTAAGGAAGATTGTTTTAATACAGTTTAAGATGCAGGTAAAAGCCACCACAACTGATGGGCAACTAGTGACAGATCTCTCTTTCCATAAATACATTTTCCATGCATCTTCCAGATTTCTCCTCTAAATATAGGAAATTGATGGAAAACTACTTATATAATATTTTTCAAAAATTATCTCATTCTCTGTATCATGTAGGCAGTTCTTTGCCCATCATGGGCTGCAAGCCAATTGCTACTTTAATGCTTTGTTTATTTTTAATGAAAAGGCTGTTTATGTTCTGTGTTTCCAGCTTTAAAGTAAATAAATAAAGTTGTTTTGGGGTTGAGTGTAACTACTTGTAGACAGTTTTCTTTGCAAGATTTCAGAAGGGGTTTATCCCAGTCTTCTATTTTGACTTTGCATTCTGATTTATAATCCTGGAATTTTCAGGAGATCCCAAATTCAACTTCTGACTTATGTAGCTTTTTTAGATTAAGCAACATCCCTTAAGGGTTGCCAGCTAATTTGACTTCAAATTATAGATTTCTTCTATTTCATTTATTTGTTTACTACAAAATATAATGTATATTTTGCCATTATATGCAAGCTGTACATGGCTTAGTACTATGGCCAGGACTGATAGAACTTTAAAAGACTCTCTCTAACCTGGATGGGTTGCTGGCCCAGAACATGCTGTCATTTAAGATTTCCCACAATGTCCCTGATCTGTTTTTGCTCTAGGACATTTTAAGAAATTTAAAGTGACAGTTCAGCTCACCTCCCCCAATTGTTAGACGCATCTAAGATGATAAAGATGTCAGCTATAGCTAACAAAGGTAAGCTGTTAACAAAGACTACTTCATTGCTTTCTAAAATTATGACAAATTATACCATTGATAGATGGTGTCAAAGATCTACATGGCTACATCCATGATGACATTCAGGAAGCTATTAAAGATCTTGCTATTATCCCAGGTCTTGGAGTGGGTTGATGGTTGAGCCCTATTGAATTGTTTATATGTTTATCTTGTTTATCTTTATATATTTATTTATTCAATTTTTATAGCTGCCATCTGAGTGGGCCCATCTTTGGGATGTTAAAATTCAAAAAGTATAAAGCAATTAAAATAGTAAAAGCAATAAAAACAATGAAAAACATACAAAAGAAAAACATACAAAATAAATAAACCCACCACTTGAGATTTAACCAGTTAACAGTAAAGCTAAGGCTCAAATTACCTAGTAAAAAATTAGGACCAAAATTCCTTGGTCCCTTCCCCATAGTTCGGATTATAAACCCTGTTACAGTAGAATTAAAACTCCCTCGTCTGTTGGGAAAAATCCATCTTGTTTTCCACTGCAGCTTACTAAAACCTCTCAGGGAGTACTCCTTAAGACCGGTTCCTAAGAAAGTACCTGGTCCCCTTTTGGTGGAGGGGGAAACACATTATGAAATTAAATGAATTCTTGTTTCCAGATTGTACAAAGGGAAATTACAGTATTTATTTCAATGGAAGGGATACCTACTATCAGAAGCTACTTGAGTAAAAAGTACTGAGGTCAAGGCAGATAGACTAATACAGATTTTTTTTTTGATAAACATCCCTATAAGCCTCGGGGAGGTTCCTAACTCTAACTTTTGTTTATCTGCAGGATTTGTTCTCTCTCTAGGGGACCCAACTGTCAACACTGCAATGATCGTGGCCGAAGCCATTTTGTTTCATGTTTGGTTGCCACAGGACTGGGAGGGGGGATGGGTGATTTTAATGTTAGCCTAAACAATATGTTGTCCCGTGGGAACCAAGGTTATCGCTGCCTGGGAATTTGGCGGGCTGAGCCTTCCGTTAGAAAGCCCACCAAAATATTCTATTGGGAAACATAATTTATTACATAGTGTTGGGGTGGGAAGTTCAACTTTGTAACATTGTAACACTTTTGGAGGGAACTCCAGACTTGGTTTCACTTTTGACTGTGCCAATACTTTGTAGCCAATAAACATGTTCTTTAAGGAAACCTCTAGCCTTGGAGTTCTGCTTTTACTGGTCTCATCTATCGGAACCATGACATAGAGACTCTTGGAAAAAGGTGGTCCCTCAGGTAACCCAGTCCCAAGCCATATAAAAATGACAACCAACACCTTGAATTGCACCACTAACCAATACAACTCATTCAATAATAGTGTTAGTGTGCTGTATATCTGGCACCATTTATTACCTGCACAGCCACATTGTGCACTAATTGAAGTTTCTGAATGCTCTTCAGGGACAATCCCATGTAGAGCGTATTGTAGCAGTATTATTTTTGGGCCTCTAATAATATTTCTTTTCTTTTGATATACTTTTGTTATCCTACATTTTTAACACTGGCCTCTAAGCCAACTAATTACATAAGATACTTGTCTTAACTAGATTCTAAATGTGTTCTTAATAGTCTTGCTACTGAATATATAGCATATCACCAGAAAATCTTTAGTCATAAAATCCACAACATTTAAACTACTTTTTATTATGTAGGTTGTTGATATAAATTTTAGAATCAGTCTAGGAAAGGAGAAAAATCCAACTTGGCCTTTCCAGAAAAAAGGCATTTTTAGAAATCTTCATACTGCAATTGGTTTTAACCAAGTGTGATTATGTAAGAAATATTCGGAGTTCTTTTTTTAATTTTAAAGATATCATTCCAGACAAACGCATTAAAGTATGTAAGTTCTAACATATTAAATTAGTTAAGATTAGTTAATAATGTTGAGTAGTATTGGATAATTATGTTTGCCACAGATTTCTATTGAATTGTTTCTAGTATGTATAAAATCCTGGCACTATTGTGAACTGAATGTCAAATGAAAAGACAAAATACACTTTTTAGCTTATAAATTGGACCAAACCTATTACAATCGAATAAATACTTCATGTATTATATTATAGACCTTTGAGTTGATAGCTCAGCAACTCAGAATGCTCTGTGGTTTATCTCATCAATAAAACCAAATTATTTTAAATAATATCTTACATCTAGGAGCTATAACTAGGTGATCTATCATTTAAAATGACTATGAAAAAGAACAGTTTGCAGAAGTGGTTTTTTATGTATTGTATTATCTATATCATAAGCTTTCTTTTTATCCTCTACCACAGAACAATTGCAAATAACTCATTAAATCATTTATATTTCTTCCTCTCAAGCAAAAAGCAAACAAACCATAAACAAAAAACAACATGCAGCACTTATAAGCATCCAGAAACCATACTGCATCTGTGGGCACTTCATGTCAACAGCATATTATTTATATGCTTGCTGGCCCCTCCCTTTTTCTTTCATACACCAATCAGGAAGCAGCAGGCATTACTTTCTCACATATTTTCTCTTGACGCCTTTCCATAGTGCTGTTTTTGGTATTGTCTACTTCTAATTCTATCCCAGTCTCAAATATTTTAGAATTTTTTATTCTGATTGGTAGAGGCTAGTTTGGTGGAGTGGTTGAAGTACCAGGCTAGAAATCAGGAGGCTGTGAGTTCTAGTCCCATCTTGGGAACAAACCAGCTGGGTTAGGATTAGGCCAGTCTTTCTCTCTTAGTCCTTAGGAAGCAATGACAAACCACTTCTGAAAAACCTTGCCAAGAAAACTGCAGACATTAGTTCAGGAGTCAAAACTGACTTAAAGAAAATGCATAAACACACAGAGACATCTGTAGAGGAGCACAAAGATGACCTTGGAAAAAGTAGGAGGCAATTGATAAATAGGAGGCAATGGTGAAAAAAGTAAGGTTCTACATTTAGGCAAGAAAAACCAAATGTACAGTATAGTATAGGGGGTACCTTGCTCAATAGTAGTAACTGTGAGAGGGATCTTGGAGTCCTAGTGGACAATCACTTAAATATGAGCCAGCAGTGTGCTGTAGCTGCCAAAAAGGCCAACACAGTGCTAGGCTGCATTAACAGAGGGATAGAATCAAGATCACGTGAAGTATTAATACCACTTTACAATGCCTTGGTAAGGCCACACTTGGAATACTTCATCCAGTTTTGGTCACCACAATGTAAAAAAGATGCTGAGACTCTAGAAAGAATACAGAGAAGAGCAACAAAGGTGATTAGGGGACTGGAGGCTAAAACATATAAGGAACGGTTGCTGGAATTGGGTATGTCTAGTTTAATGAAGAGAAGGACGAGGAAGGACATGATAGCAGTGTTCCAATATCTCAGGGGCTGCCACAAAGAAGAGGAACTCAAGCTGTTTTCCAAAGCGCCTGAAGGCAGGACAAGAAGCAACGGATAGACACTAATCAAGGAGAGAAGCAACCTAGAACTAAGGAGAAACTTCCTGACAGTTAGAACAATTAACAATTCACCAGAAGCGGTAAATGCTCCAACAGTTTTTAAGAAGAGACTGGACAGCCATTTGTCCGAAATGGTATAGGGTTTCCTGCCTGAGCAAGGGGTTGAACTAGAAACCTCCAAGGTCCCTTCCAACTTTATTATTATTATTATTATTATTATTATTATTATTATTATTATTATTATTATTATTATTATTATTATTATTATTATTATTATTATTAGTTAATAAAATAGGGAAGCCTAGGAAATCAACGAAGTCTGGACAGAAACTAAAGATTGTCCTCCTTGATTCTTTTTGGTACAAGAAGGAAGGAGGAGAATATGATATCAGGCTCTCAAAATTCTGTTGCTATATCCTGTATCTTTTAGGTATCTGGGTGTTGTTTTTTTTTTTGGTGGCATCTGTTTTCTGACCTGGCCTATCTCAAAGGACCACTCTTATCTGACTATAACAAGGCAGCAGCTGACAGCAAATATGTCTAGAATTTTTTTGTTGGCTTCCTCCAAAATAACACAAAAGCTTATGCATGGTTATGCAATTCCTCTTCATGCAAAGTGTTAAAAAGAAAGGAAATCCATTAAGAAGCAAATAATGAAGACATATAGTATGTAGCAGTTTGGATCAGACCTAAGATGATATATATGGAGTGAATGCAGAATCATTGTTATATATTGTTGCTATTACATTACATTTTGAGTAATTATTACCTTCAAAAGTAGCAACACTGAAAAAGCTTGACAGATCTTAAACTAGCAGGGCAAAATTAGGGTAGCAGACTATTTTTTTTTTATTTTTTTTTTTTTTTTAATTTATATACCGCCCTTCTCCCGCAGGACTCAGGGCGGTGCACAGCGTATTAAAAACAGTACAAATACAAAGCATAAAAATACAAACCCCTGTAAAACCAGATTAAAAAACCGAATATTAGAAGCTGTGTCTCTATTTAAAATTATTTTTAAAATCACCCTAAATAAAATCCTCCCTAGGTCAGGCCCGCTTGC
>NW_015386253.1:4029556-4055382 GCF_001527695.2 Protobothrops mucrosquamatus | reverse complement strand
GACGCAACTGGTAAATCAGGCGGACCTGATAGAACGCCCCCCTGGTCACGGCCGACAAATGATCTTCCAATGTCAGCCGTGGATCCAGGAGGACACCCAAGTTGCGTGCCCTCTCTGAGGGGGCCAAAATTTCACCCCCTATAGTCAGCGATGGAGTCAGCTGACTATGCCGAGGCGCCGGCAACCACAGCCACTCGGTATTGAAATCACAGGGTTATAAGCTAAACTGAGAGGTTTAAGAATCTTTCGGGAATACTATACATTTTTCACTTTATGGCCCCAAAATCACATTCATGGAGCCGTCCATGTCATTCACTTCACTTGACTTTACTCGAAATCTTTTGAAATATAAGTAAATAAATCTGACCAAGCAGAATACACAAATGAGCAGATATTTGACAGTAGGGGACTTATGCTTTAATAGTCTAATTGTGTCTGCAATAAATATATGATTTAACATCTACTTTGCAAGGAATAAAAAGTCAGTTTTGTGACATATCCACTTCAGGCAAGAGTATTTCTCTCAAACTTTCAATGCTTAAGTAGTCTGAAAGCCTTCCTGGTAAGTCTGTATCTTCTGTTGTGCATCTGTCTTGGTAGCCTTAATTTTTGGCACTTCTATTTACAACTTCACACTTAAAAATAAAATCACATCACATTTCTCAGCCTGTGATACATTACATTAGTCATTTTCTTTTCCTCATTATATTGTAAGGAACAAGGGAAATTAAGGGGCATGTCACATTGACAACAGTTATCTAACTGCTGGGTAGGCAGCCATCTGTAGGTAAGATACAAAGATACCACACTTGTATACACACATACACAGATGTGTGTAATTCCCAATATGTGACTATGATTATGTTTTCAAACAGATCATGGACAAAGTTTTCAAACAGATCATGGACAATGGAATAGAATTATATAAATCACTGATTAGAGTTTGATAAAATCAAATTTATAACTTTTTAAAAAAGTTTATGTTCATTTATTTTGTATTTTTCTCAGCCATTGATAGCACTTAATGCAATCACATAATAATAACCTTACTGGATTAGACCAAGACCAACTCCATTCAGGAATATTTTTCTCTCAGTAACCAGAAACTTCTGGGGTGCTTACAAAGACATTGAGTTATACTTTCCCCTGCCAGGTTTCCCTTGCAACGTGCATTTGCTCAAATGCTATCCACAATCCAGTATTAACACTGAACATCCAAATGTCATCTGAAGATAGATCTATCCTTCACAAAGTTATCTAAATTCCTTTTAAAGTCCTTTAAAATCATAATGTTTGGAGGCAAAAAAGTTCTCCAAAATTGCCAAGTCTTGAGGTAACACATTATTTTTGGATTTCACTTTTAAAATAGTTTGGCCATATCTTTTTTGCTTCACATGGGAGTGGGATCACAAGTAAGCCCTCTCTCAACCAGATCCGACTGGGAGAATTATGTTTAGTGAGGCAGCCTTTGATGTAGCTATTTCCTATTTATTACATATATAGGAAATACCTTACAGTCCAAGGGCTATAGATTAGATTAAGAAGTCTAACATACCAGATGAAGGCATGGGCATACTTCTTTTATATTGCAGTAAAAAAACCAATGTTTGGGTTTTGACAACAACATGTCCATATCCAATGTTTCCTATGTAGACATGTTCCTGAAGAGATAGTTTATTAAAGGTGATAGTCCTCAATCTATGACTATAATGAAGTCTGCCCATCATGTGTCTGACCCGATTTTATCATCCTTTTTGTAATATTATTAATCAAACATGGCAGTCATAAAGCAGCCATTGTGATCATTAACTGTTCATTAACCAAAGCTATCGTTCACTATTGGTGAGGTTTTGCCAAAAAAATGCAAAAAAAGCAGTTTCAGCAAAACTGCTATAAACATAGCCACATAAACATGGGACACCCCAAATGGCCATAAATGTGGCCTAGCTGCAGAGTGCCTGAACTTTAATCATGTGACCATGGAGTGTCAACGTTGCAGCTTTGAATTTTGATCATAAGTACCCGCCCCCAAGTAGATCAATTGTAGCTTTGAATGGTTATTAAGTGGGCCTAAGTCGAAGACAACCTATACTTTCTCTTTTGGTTACTGTCTCCTTGAGTGTTTAAGTGAACAGATGGATAAAAACTAAATAAATTAAAAATTACAGCTTCTTGCTGTTGAGCAAATCAGAAGATTCTAATAGCTTATGCTTGAGTGCTTTAAAAAAATTTCAGGCATTTCATCTGAAATTCTTATGAAAACCACACCTCCATCCAGGAATGTCATGAATTTCTCCATATATAAACTTCAATTTTAATCCATAGTACAAATATTTAAGATGCTTCCTTTCTGCAATCTTTTGGAGGGTCTACAAGGGACGATGAACACATTGTATTATTTCACTTTAGATCAAGGGTATCTTTTAGGTGAAAAAGCTACACAGTTGGGTAAAGTCTAGGAAAGTATTTTAAAATAAGCTTTTATGTTTTATGATAAATTTAGGATGCTCAGATCTATTTTATTTTTATTTTGGACTGACAGCTTAATTCAATGAAATGTTCAATTATATGGGGACATACAGATAGAAATGTTATCTTTGCATCTTTTTGGTGTTTGCCAATCTCAACAACTTTAAAACGTGTGAACTTCTTAAACTTAAATTTCTATGAGCCTCCAGAATTCCCCAGCCAGTGGAAATTAATGCTGCTGAGATGGAGAAATACCATTTTATGTGCTCTAAAGAAGCTGAATTGTTGTAACTAGTTCTCCAAATGAATTTCCTCTAATCCGCTGTCTTTGTGATGTCCAATAAGTTGTGAATTCTGGGAACTGTACTCAATTCATCTGAAAGTCAACTATTGTAAAACTGGCCTGGACTAAGTTTTCTTTGGGGTCTAGAATTTTTTTTTACTTTTTATATTAATTGAGATATACAATTTGACTGAAGCACAAGTTAACACAGAGGACAATCATCTTTGCAAATAACACTTCACCATTACTTGTGTTCACACTTCCTGTTAATGTATAAAGTTATTATAAATTAAAGTTCATTTTTCCAGTAAGCTCATATATTTAATATTCAGAGCCAGACATGTGATGCCTTCAACAATTTTTATCTTCTGATTCATAACAAGTTTTTTTTGTTTCATGTTTTGTATATGTGTGTGTGTTGGCGTTTTTAAAATAAAGTCTCATCTATGAATAATGAAGTGATTAGAACTTAATTATTAAACACAGCACAATAAAAAGTGAAGTACATCAAGCCAAGTCAATATTTGGCAGATTTATATTATATCATGGATCACAGAAGGGTGCTTTGCTGTGTGGTCATGTTCAAAATCATATAGCCTTTAGGATGTTTTCCTTGTATCTTGGCTCAATTGTTGATCCTATGTGTATCATCTGGGAATGTTTCAAACTCTGAGCTTAAGAAGTAAATACAGCCCCCTTCTCACGAGATACTTGCTATTATTGTACTCAAATTCAAAATGTAGTTGTAGTAATTGGTTGAATGTGGAGACTCTCCTAGTTATCCTGGCAAGGTGATAGGTTATACTTTTATATGGGTGGAAATGTCAGCAGATGTAACTTTACATAAAATTGAAGTTGTCCTATTTTTTTGTTTGTCTAAAATGGCCAAAATACATCAGATACATCTGCCCCAAAATCTTGTCCTAACACCTGGACAGTTAGACCAAGACAGAATCAACAAATGCATTTAACAACTCAATACATATATATCTCTTTAGTTAGACTCATCCATTTCATAGAGGGCAGGTGTGGATATCTGGTAGTTTGCTGCTATATCAGTAGTGCAAAATGCACCTACCAGCATGATAATTGTGTTGAAACAACTTGCAAATATTTATCACACAGAACATCAAATCAAAACACAGAGTTAAAGAAATATTAATTCCATTTTGAGGCTTCATGAAAAGAATATTATTTTGAGTATGGTTTATATCAACTAGAAATATAAGTTTTCCTTGTAAGAGAACATTGATTTAGCCTCATTTAATGCTCTCTAGGAAATAATCCTTTTGCTGTGAGCTTCCTAGGGTGCTTTCGTTTATTATACAAAAAGCGCAAAAGGTCATCACAATTACAAATGAACTGAAAGGCAATCACTAGTAATAGAAGATATCCATGGAAACTTCCTTTCCAGACTATTATTTTATGTTAGAATAAATAATATATGAATGTACTAGCTCAAATCCAGATAAATTTACCTGCAAAATATGTATTAGAGATAGAATTGTGGAAGAATACACAGAGCACCTTATTCATGTTAGATGATAAATGGGAAGGTATGTTCCCTGCTGAGGAGCTGACTTGCAACTGTTTGGGAAGCAAATAAGATGGAAAAGCATACAAAAAATTCTGAAAGATATTGGAGAGCCTGATTATTAAGCCATTGAAGAATAGAATTTTGTTGGGCTTTTAGCACCTTGAAAAAGCATTTTGAACCACTGATGTTCCTTTCCCCCTCCCCCTAGATTTGGAGTGCTGCCCTTTTTTTCTTCATGCTATTATTGTCGTTCAGGATGACACCCAGAGATACTAATTCCTGATTTGTGAGTTGGCTCAGAAATGTGAAATGTAAGACATCTGCATTTAAATAAGAATCAAATGAGAGAGTGCAAGTTTGCTCTAGTGTTAAGGTGCCAGGCCCCTCTTCTGTTTAATTTATTTTTATCCAACCTGGCCTTTTGCATTGAACGCATTGAGTCTCATGCCCCAAAGTTGTTAAATATGAAGATTCCGCTTCTTCTTTATGCTGATGATGCGGTCCTTCTTTCACAATCAAGGCTTGGTCTAAAAAGATTACTTTCTGCATTTGGGTCCCATTTGTCCATTAATTATGACAAATCCAAAGTATTGGTGTTCTCCAGAGCCCGGAAATCATACAACTGGGCTATCAATGGTAATGTTGTTAGGCAGGTTTTCCATTTTAAGTATTTAGGTATTCAATTTCAGAATACTGGTGCTTGGACTAAACATCGAACCCAGGTGCTGAATTCGACCTCCTGTAGCCATCAGCAGATTATAAGATTCTTTTTTACCCAAGGAGGCCAGTTTATTCCCTCTGCTCTGTGCATATATAAAGCCAAAACCCTGGCCCAAACTCTTTATGGAATTCCCATATGGATACGAGGCTTCAAGGATTGTATTGAAAGAACCCAGGCTGCTTTTTTTAGGAAACTTCTGGGTCTTCCTCCCTGTGTTGGATTTGCTTCGATCTACCTGGAACTGGGCATTTGTTCAGTCGAATGCATGGCGTGGATTAACACCTTCAAATGGTGGTTTCGGGTGCTCTTTTCGGCAGTCCCTGGTAGCTACCTCTCCCTGGTGTTTGCTGACTCTCATACCTCTCGTTGGGAGAGGGAGCTGACGAAGAAACTCCACTTGCTAGATTTTACGGGGGATGCTCTGGGAGATTATGGTCTCAAGGACGCCCAGTTTAGGGTAGTCCAACGGCTTGTGGACATAGATTTGCAATATTTAAGAGCCAGAGCCAACAAAACCTGCTCCCCTTTGATCTTCAGCCATTCTAATAATTATGGATTGAGGATGGCTTCATATTTCTATACTCTAACCAGCCCCAAGTATAGAAGAGTCTTTTCCCTGGCCCGTTTCAATGTCTTGCCCTCAGCACTACTCGATGGGCGATTTAAGAGGCTCCTGTTTAGTGAACGACTATGCCCCTGTGATAGGGCCGAAGTTGAAACTGTGGAGCATGTCTTATCATACTGCCCTATGTATAACACAGGCAGAATTAAATTATTGTCTGTCCTTGGAATTGATCCCTCTGGTTCTAATGTTAGTAATTTGGTTTTATATTGTCTAGGGGATGGCTCTTCCTATATTACTTCTCAAGTTTCTAAATTTCTTTTAAGAGCTGTAACTACCAGAGGAGAATGTTGTAATTCCTTTTAGCCAAGGCTTCTGGTGTTTAATTGTTTGCGATATATTTTTCTTGTGTTTTCTTTTGTTGCACTTGCATTTTGGTCTGTGACTGCAAAATAAAAATTATTATTATTATTAAGGTGCCAGGGTAGAAAATGGGAAATTGTGAGTTCAAGTCCCACCTTAGTCATGAAAGCCAGCTGCTGATTTTTGGCCAGTCAGTTTCACTCAGCCTAGCTGACCTCATAGGTTTATTGTTGTGGGAAAAATAGAAGGGAAGGAAGATATTTATGCTGTCCTAAATTATTTGTAAAAATAATAAAGGAGGAAAATTTAAATAAATAAATAAATAAATAAATAAATAAATAAATAAATAAATAACTTTATTTTCATTTTAAACTACTATCCAGCATATCCAGCAATTGCTTCATCTGTTTTGCACAGATGATAACAAATATTTGAACACTGGAATTTTCCACTATGAAAAAACTTCACATAAATTCTAGGAGAGAAAAAAAATTGCAAGAAAAATATGATACATAAAACATGAAGATCAATTTTAGTTGTGTGCAGTAAAGATGTAAGTTAAATGCACTGGCAGTTGTCCTGTGTCAAATCAAATAACTGACTCTGTTAACTTAAACCAATTTTGCCTATAGAGCTTGGCAGCAGAATCCCTGGAATTTTACGTTTAGCTTGTGAGGACACTATAGCCTGAATTATCCCAATCAAACCTGAGAGCTCTAGGATGTAATATATCATTGTCACAGCTGCTCCCCCAAAATAATTTCCTATAACATGGAAGTGCTACTATGAAAATAGGAGTGGAAACCTCAAAATGGCAACTTGTTTTGCAGTAAACTCCAAATATTGTTAAGAACATTTTACAAAACTAAAAAGGAACCAGGTTGTGCAAAGTTCAAAGATTTTTGTGACGTACATGCCATTTAAACCTGATCCATGCCATGACCTTTTTGCTAAAGCACACAAAAGTAATTTTAGTATCCCTGATGTTGATTTTGCTCTTCTCAGATAATATTTTAGTATCCCTGATGTTGGTTTTGCTCTTATCAGGTAATATTTTCTTTCTTTCTTTCTTTCTTTCTTTCTTTCTTTCTTTCTTTCTTTCTTTCTTTCTTTCTTTCTTTCTTTCTTTCTTTGCAATGAAAGCTTGACTGCTATATTATATTTTCTGCAAGACCAAGAACAAATATTCCTATATATCTTCAGAAGTCTGAGAATAAGGATGCTCTAGTTAAGCTGATGCAGTTGCCAAAAGGCAGTAGCTACCAATAGCTGGAACAAATATTCATTTATGATTAACATTATTTTTGGTTTTACCAGTTAAAAAGTCCTGAAAGCTTCCAGCATTACATACTTTTCAGCTTGTAATCAGATCAATTGTTCTGGGTACATTTCAAGTGCAGTTAGATATTCTTGCAGTTGCTAATCCGAAAGATGTCAAACTGTCTGAATGACTAAACTAACCAGTTATTTAGAAAGAGAAGGCAATTCAAATGATTTATGATTCCTCTTTTAGCCTAAGAAACAATATTTTAGGACTAGATGTTTTATTTCCTTTTTCCTCAATGATCAGTGAGACTAAAAAGGGCTTACATTAACAATGCTGAGTATTTTCCATAATCTTTTATTCGAGATGTGAGAAAATGTCCTTTACTTTCTTTATTCTCCTGCTATTTATCTTGTGACCCATATTCTATATTTCCACTATAAAACTCCAAGAATAATTTGGTTCATATGTTATATCTATAATGGCTGTATTAAAATATCTTTATCTTTTAAAGATGTTTTTAAAACTCATTATTTTACTTGATTTGTTAGCTTTTGATTGTGTTAGTGCCAATAAGCTGCAGTGGACTCTTAACAACCGCATAGTCAGATCTTCTCCAGGCCCTTCACATCCTCAATGGCACCATCCCTGCTGTAACTGAAGCCATCCATTTTGCTTATAATTCATTCTCTTCTGTCTTTTTCCTTCAAATCTTCAGTTGCTTTTTCTTGTTAACTCATTTGGTTTTCTTGATCAAATACAGAGTGGTTTACTGTGACCTTCTTCCCAACAGTATGAAATTATGCTTTTTTGTCATTAAAATGATAATATGCCTCTAGCATCTTCTTATAATGTTATTGCCTAATATACGTAAGTGCTTGCAGGCCTTGGCTATGCAGATGGGATGTCCGTGGTGGATTTGGTGGCTCTACTTTCTTTTAACAGACATTCTTTCAGGACAGAAGATAATTAAAGTCACTACAGGTAGGTGAATGTAGTTAATTTTTATCATCTATCTCTTCCATATTAACAAGAGTAGTTCAATTTAGAGTAATTTGTTCAAAATATTTTAAATCTGTTTTGTGCAAGTTTTGCACATCATTTTGTTTCCTTCTTTCAAATTAAGAAGCAGTAAGTGCAGCTACATAAAGTAGTTAGGGAAAATGGCACGATTATGAAACAATTCTGGTTATCAGAAAAATGCAATATTTTTTATGTTTTTAGATTGCTATCTGTTCTACAGAAATCCACTTTAAAACTATGATGGAAGAAAACCTATATATCTGTTGGAGGGAAATCAGGAAAGAGCAGCTCAAAAGCAAAACAATTTAAGTTTTTTTAGAATCTCAAGGGTCTACTTCCAGGAGATAAAGTCAGAGATATGTTAAGTATTTTTAAATTGCTGACAACTCTGCTCATGACTCAGAGAGAAGCTTTGCTAGAGGCATAGGCAAGAATTTCTAAGAACAAGGTTGCAGATTGCATTACTCTTTAATACACAGAAGATTAAATATTTATTCCTCTTTCCATTGAGTGTGCTGTATACACACACGGATAGTTATTCTTGTGATTTGTAAACTTTTTCTCACTGAGGCATATTATTCAATCCAGCATTGTGGAGACAAATCATTCCACTTGGTGGATGCAGAAAAACTGAAATTCAATGTTTGAGTTTAAAATAGTTTGTTCTGACCATTTCAGAAGTATTCCAAGTTTAAATTTGCCCCCTTTAAACTTAAAACATTCTCAGAATGTTCAGAACAATTCATGTTGATCTCAAAGTAACTGCTTCAAACTCAAAGTACAGCACTTGAGCTTGAAATATATTGAATTTGAAATGTGCTGCATCTTTCAAAAAATCAAGGCCAATCCATTTGGAATGGCAATTCCACTCTAAGCAAAGCAAAGTGCTGCAGCCACTAGATCACTTGGAAATATAATTATATAATCAATTACATTATATAAAAAACACTCATTGGGTAGATGGGTCTGAGAGATACCAGTAGTAACCAGCCCAAGTTTCCTACTGACCATCCATTGGCTCTAAAAAAACAGACTCTATATAATCAGTGATTCTTGCATAGCATGGAAATATTATAAAGATCTTTATATTCCCAAATAGTTGATAAAAATGGAATCCATGTTATTATCTACCTACTGTTCTGTAGTAGAATTAATTCTTTATGACTTTTTAGAGATTGTTGCAATTGCTACATTACAAAAATTGGTTTCTAGACAAGAAACCTACCATGTTCCCCTGAAAATAAGACCCAGTTTTATTTATTTTTTTGCCTCCAAAAGAGGCACCAAGTCTTATTTTCGGGGAATATCTTTTATACTCACCTCCAGTACTGACAGCCCCACCCAGCAGGTCCACCTCTTCTGCAGCTGAAGGAGTAGCTTTATTCTGCAGCTGCATTCCGGCCTGCATTTCGCAGTCAGGCCTTTCTGGAAGGCCTCTGAGAAATGCAGGCCTAGCTGCAGAGGAAGTGGACTGGCAAGGAGAGGCCTGGCTGCAAGGTAAGCGGGTGTGGGCGCGTGGAGCTGCTCCACATCCCCATCGCCACCTAGCTTGATTTTTAGGTATGTGCCTCACCCCAAAACTAGGTTATTTTGTGGGTAGGGCTTATATTAGGCCCACCCCAAAAAATCAAGCTAGGGTTTATTTTCTATACATGATGATGACCTAAACAAGGAAAAGTGATATAAAAGTTCTTGAGGCTTCTGTTTGAGTTCTGATCTTTGTAACCAGAACCAAGCACCTACTCTGTAAACATAGTTTTCTGACAAAATCAAGTGTTCATCAAGTCCATGTCCAAGTATTTTTCTTGGTATCAGAAACAAAGTACAGAAATTTATTACCGTCTTCTTCCAGAATATTATTTCAATCTCCCAATCTAACCTATAGCTATGATATTTCTTGGAAGTCTCCCATTCAGATACTAGCCATGGTGGCGCAGTGGTTAGAAAGTAGTACTGCAGGCTAACTCACTGCTCACTCTAGGACAGTGATGGCGAACCTTTTAGAGCCCGAGTGCCCAAACTGCAACCCAAAACCCACTTATTTATCGCTGGGTGCCAGGTGGGCATGGCTTACTGGGCGGACATGGCTGTGGTCATGGCAGGCTGGGAGGGTGTGGCCAAGCTGGGCGTGGTCACCTCAATGTTGCTCGTGGGGAGGGACGCCTGTGGAGGCCGGGCAGGGTTGGGGGAGATCCAGGGAGTTTCTGGCAGGTGGGGCGGTGGGCAGGAGGCTTGTCCTGCGGGGTGAGGCTGGGCAAGGCGAGGCAGGGCGGAGGGGCCATTGTCACAGGGCAAGGCAAGGCACGGCTGGGGCAGCTCTGCCTGACACCATTGGCCCCCACACACAGAAGCCAGCGAGCGCATGGGGGCTGACAGTGTCCGTCAGTAGCCACAGCCTGCCGGCCCCTCGACTGGTGCACTCTGGGGCTCCGCAGCCCACCACCAGCAGTTCAGAGAAGCTGCTTCTGAGCTGGATGGCCGGCCAATAGCTGAGGAGGCGATGCAGTGGGTTGTGCCCGGGAAAAGGAGAGCATGCAAGGCCAGGAGGGATGGGATGGGAGGGAAGGAGGGAAACCAGCCATGCTGGGAGGCATCCAGCCACGTGGGAGCTTGGCGAGTTAGCGGGCGGCTGGTTGAAGAGGGACAGTTGCCATCTCCAGGGCATGGTGCGTGGGCACCCACAGAGAGGGCTCTGAGTGCTGCCTCTGGCATGCGTGCCATAGGTTTGCCACCACTGCTCTAGAAGTTCAATTCTGAACAGCTCCATTCTTCCAAGGTTGGTAAAGTGAGGGGCCCAGATTGTTAGGGGCAATATGCTGACTCTATAAACCGCTTAAAGAAAGCTGTAAAGCATTATGAAGTGATATATAAGTCTAAATGCTATTGCTATTGCTAGCCAGACATGAAGATGCTATGCTTCTCAGCCCAGAAAGTTTGTTAGATCTTTGTCACAGTGCCAAACTACAATATATTTGTAATAATTTGTCACAGAATGTTCTTAATAACCATTTGACACAGGAAAAAATAGGATTTTTAATGCTGAGCATTTGTAGCTAAGGTTAATAATTTCATCTGAAATATTGTAATCTTACTTCAACTTCTAAAACCCTTAATTATTCATATCTTGCTCCATAATTGCAGTGTTTTATGATTATGTCAATGTTTATGCCAGTACCTACTTTAAATAATTTTGAAATTAAAACATAAAACATGTGTTAAAAAAATTAAATACCACTTCCCCAAGTACATTAAATCTAAGGAATAAGTATCTTAGATTTTATGCCTCTATTTAAATAGCTATGATAATAATATAGCAATATCTGAGACTATTTAATTGCAATAATATAAAATGAAATGTTTTATCAATCTGAATTATACAATCATATATTGGTTTAAAAAAATTTAAAATACATAATTTAATATTTTTTCTTGATGAAAAGATTTAGAAAACTGATTACTGATTTCCTTCAGCTTTCAAACTATTGAACAACTAAGAGATTAAATTTGATATTTAGCATTATTCTAAACTATTAATTGTGAAGGAAGTCAGCACCCCCCTAGAGAATGAAATATTTTGGGGAATATTAAAAAAGACAGGATATAATATTTTCTGTAATGTATTGATGTGAATTACTTGAAACTGTTGAAAAAACGGTCATAAGACTATGTCAGTTAAGTGCCAGACTTTCAGTCTACATGCTCATTAACTTGTGTTTAAAACGGGAACTAATACTTGAATCCTATTGGCTGCTGCCTTGTTGCTCAGTGTATAAATAGGGGTGGAGTGGCAGTTAGCCAGGCTTCTGTTTAAACCCTTAATAAAGAGTTATTGTTGCACCTGCTGCCTCATCAATGCCTCACCAATCACCAAACATAACAGTGGCGACAAAGATGGGATGTGCTGCCAACCTTGAAGAGCTGAGTCACTAAAGGGGTAAGCCAAGTGACGACGCCTTGGTTGGACTACGTCCCCCCCATTCCTGCCAGTACGAAAATGCTGGAGGAAGAGTGCTCCCAAGGAACCGTCCCTGGGAGATTAAAAGAAGCCTTGGCAGCACAAGGCATTGTGAGGCCGAAAACACCGAAAACAACTCACCATGGCCAAGCTCGGGAAACTCTCAGAATTTGACGTCGCACATCCAGAGAGGTAAAGGTCATACATTGCAAGAGTCGAGAATTACTTAAGAGTCAACCAAGTTTATGAAGACGGCTTAAAGGCTGCAACGCAGCTGTGCATTTGTGGCCAGGTGACGTTCAAAATCGCCGAAAACTTAGTCACTCCAGCTCCGCTTGAGTCCGTTGCTTATTCCGAACTCAAAAAAATGCTCAAAGAACACTTTGAGCTGAAGCTATCGGTCATCGCCTGGAGGCACGCCTTCGAATGAAGTGACCGGGTGAGTTGACTGCTGAGTTCATAGCCGCCCTTTGTCAAGTGTCCCGACCCTGTGAATTCAAAGACCTAGAAGAGAGACTGCGAGACCGCTTAGTGTGCAGGTTGAGAAGCAGGGAACTCCAACAGAAATTGTTTGCTAAAGAGACTATTTCATTCCAAGATGCCCTAAAGGAGATCACAGCTGAAGAAGCTTCTGGGGGAACTGTCAAGGCCTTACAGCTCTCCAGGAGCACTCCCTGTGTAGAGGCCATCCACCAGGAGGGCGCTGAGAGGGTCGAAGACTCCAAATCAGATCAAAAGGTCGATCGGTTATAGCAGCCACCAGAAAGAAGGCCACAACGCCCAGTTGATAAGGCAGTTCCATTCACTCGATGTGCGGGGTGTGGAGGCCGACACAAATGCGTGGAATGCAGGTTCCGCACAGCAATGTGCTGGGCATGTGGCAAACAAGACCATATCGTCGCTGTCTGTCAGGGTCATCAGAGAGAAAGCCCACCGGAAGAGTTTCCCCAGAAAGGTACAGGGCCCCCGGGACAACACAGGGTTGGCTATTGCACCAGTAGAAGGAGCGTGCATAGAACAGGTGCCCATCGCCCACTTAAGGAAAAGCTGTGGAATTCCATGCAACATGGAACTAGATACAGGGTCAGCATTATCCACAATGAACTTTCAAACACATTTGTAGTCGCAGCAGCAAAAGAGTTAAGCTCAAGCCATCGAACCTCATGTTAATGGATTTCCAAAACTCCCGAGTAACAGTTAGAGGGGAAGCTACACTCAGGGACTTGAGGGCCCCCTGGAAGTCGTAGTAGTTGAGGGCAACTGCACAAGCCTCATCGGACTTGATTGGTTTGATGCATTGGGAATCAGTGTGATGGGAATAAACAGCACACAAACAGGGGATTTATCGGCAGTTTGCCAAGAGTTTGCTGATGTTTTTAGCCCTAACCTAGGGAAATATAAGGGACCTCCCATAGCCCTTCGGCTTGATCCTGCCATAACTCCAATAAGAATCAAGCCGCGTAGAGTGCACTTTGCCCTCAAGCAGAAGATTGATGCAGAGCTGGATAAGTTGGTGCAGCAAGGCATCCTGCAGCCCGTTGATAGCAGTCAGTGGGAAACCCCATAGTTACGCCACTTAAGGCCAACAGAGAGGTGCGCATATGCGCGGATTACAAGTGCATTATCAATAGAGCACTCCAACAACATGCATATCCGGTGCCTGTAGTCAGCCACATTTTGGTGTCACTACAGGGAGGTCGCATATTCAGCAAGTTACATTTGGCTCAAGTCTACCAGCAACTGCTGGTGGACGATACCACGGCGGAAGCTCAGACCATAGTTACCCACAGGGGAGCTTTCAAGGTTAAGCGCCTACAATTTGAGGTAAGTGTCACCCCAGGCTTTTCCAGAGAGTGATGGAGCGCACACTCAAGGGTATTCCAGCTGTGTGCCCATATTTTGATGATGTCCTCATAGCTGGGGAATCAGTTGAGAAATTGGAAGAACGGCTCATGGCCGTCCTTCAGCATTTCCGCAAAGTGGGCCTGAAGCTGAAACGGGAAAAATGCAAAATTGGGGTAGCTTCAACCGAGTTCCTCGGTTTCCGCATAGATGCCAAAGGCATTCATCCTGCTGAATCCAAGCTCAAAGCAATTCAGCAGGCCCCAAGTCCTAAATCTAAAGGGGAGCTTCAAGCTTTTTTTAAGACTGCTCAATTTTTATCATGCCTTTCTACCGCACAAGGCCACAGTGGCAGAGTCGTTACACCGGCTCTTGGACAAGAATGCACAGTGGAAATGGACAAATGTCCATGAGAGGAATTTTTCAGCAGTCAAATCACTGCTGTCTTCAAACTCAGCTTTGATGCATTTTAACGGAAAGCTGTCTGTCTGCATCGCTTGTGATGTGTCACTGTATGGGGTAGGGGCTGTGCTGAGTCATTTAATGGCTGACGGAAGGCAAATTCCAATAGCCTATTACTCAAGGACATTGTCCTCTGCAGAGCGTAACTACGCCCAAATAGATAAAGAGGCCTTGGCCATAGTGGCAGGGATCAAGAAGTTTCATGACTATTTGTATGGTAGGCCTTTCACGGTCTTCACGGACCACAAGCCACTTCTGGGTTTGTTCACAATGAACAAACACCTCAGATCATATCTCCTAGGATGCTGAGGTGGTCAATCTTCCTGTCAGCTTATAATTACAGTCTGATTCATAACCAGGCAGGGAAATGGGCCACGCAGACGGCCTGAGCAGACTGCCCCTGCTGCATTTAGAGTCTGACCCCGCTTCAGCTACTCGCATCCTGGCTATCCAGGATCTGCCGGAGTCTCCTTTTAACGCAGGGGACATGGCTGCCGAGACAGCTTCAGACACAATGATGAGCTGTGTGTTGAACTGGGTGCTCACAGGATGGCCAGAAATTAGTTCGGGGCCTAACTTTCAGAGTTACAGTAGGAGGAAGGATGAGTTGTCAGCTCACAGGGGGTGCATCTTGTGGGGTAGTCGGGTCATAGTCCCGAACTCACTGAGGGCTAGAGTCTTAGAGTCTCTGCATGAGGGACATCCGAGAATAGTCTGGATGAAGGCACTTGCGTGAAGCTACCTTTGGTAGCCTGGGCTGGATAAAGATATTGAGGCTCAGGTACACAGCTGCCACATTTGCCAGCAATCCAGACCAGAAATGCCCCATGCCCCAGTCCACCGATGGGAAACCACACATGCCCCTTGGTCCAGGATCCACATCGATTTCACAGGCCCTTTTCAGGGACAACTCTTTCTCATTGTGGTGGACAGTCACTCCAAGTGGTTAGAGGTCGCACCTGTCCTTACTATGACTACTGCCAGGACCATAAAGGAACTGCGCAGAATCTTTGCCACGCACAGGTTACCCGACGTGATTGTCTCAGACAATGGGGCTCAATTTACAGCTGCGGAATTTCAGTCCTTTTTAAGGGCTAACATGATCAGGCACTCCACTTCAGCACCTTTTCACCTGGCCTCTAATGGCCAAGCGAAGCGCATGGTCCGAACAACTAAAGAATCCTTAAAGAGGATAGTAACCGGCAACTGGCAATATAGACTGGCAGTTTTTCTACTCTGCCAACGCACAACCCCCTGCACTTCCACGGGCAGAAGCCCAGCAGAATTAAGATGGGGCTGGCGTTTGATCACAAAGCTGGATCACCTACATCCAGATAGAGTTGCCTCACAAGCAACACAGCCAAAGGCACCATGACACTTGCAAATGGGCGACTGGTTTGTACACGGAACTACGGGCAAAGGGCACTTTGGGTGGTAACTGTGGTTTGTAAGGTGTCTGGGCCACTTTCTTATGAAGTGGTCCTGGAAGACGGTCGCGTGCTACGCAGGCACATTGACCAACTGCAGCGGAGGTTAGCAAACCAGCCAATAGCTCATGACTCTAGTGACAGTCTAGCTCATGACTCTTATGACAGTCAAACTCAGGAACAGCACAATTGCAGTTGTGCATTAGAATCTGCCAGCAATGGCGGAACTCTCCAACTAAGGAACGGGGCTGTAATGACTGGCGAGTCAGTCCCAAACACTGATATTTCAACCAATGGGCAATGCCAGCAGACGGCTCCATTTTCAGGACCGGTGGAGTCTACTCCACCTTTGGACATTGGCTCAGGTCTACCAGGACAGACCAGCCACAGAGACTCGATTCTACCCGTAACGGATGGGTCCCACAGCCCCAGTCTACCAAGCCTGGCAGGCGAGCTGACAGACTGAGGGCCTCCAGCGGTTCCGAGGCATTCAGAATGGGTGAAAAGGCCACCAATGTATTTAAGGGAATATGTTCAATATTTGTCCTTATGAACTATCTAGGGGGAAGGGTTGTAATGTATTGATATGAATTACTTAAAACTATTGAAAAAATGGTCATAAGACTATGTCAGTTAAGTGCCAGACTTTCAGTCTACATGCTCATTAACTTGTGTTTAAAGCGGGAACTAATACTTGAATCCTATTGGCCGCCGCCTTGTTGCCGAGTGTATAAATAGGGGTGGAGCGGCAGTTAGCCAGGCTTCTGTTTAAATCCTTAATAAAGAGTTGTTGCACCTGCTGCCTCGTCAATGCCTCACTGATTACCAAACAGAACATTTCCCCTAAAGAAGAAATGGAGAAAAATCTTAAACATAGGCAGAAAGCTGCCCTAGCCTCAAGCAAAAACATGAAGAGGCCAGTCTTTAGGAGATCCATTCAGAAAGATTGGGCCACTCTATTCACAAGCAAAGAGCAAATAGAGACTTCCGATAAGCAACACAATTAGGCAAGCCAAATGTTGACAAGATTCGCTCAGACAAACACCTAGAATTTGCATTTCCCCTTTTGCCTATAGGAATCTGGCAACAGTCATTAGTATATTAAAGGACATGTTCTTGCACAGGAACAGGCATCTCAAATACAAAGCGCAAAGAATAAATGACGGTTTTAACCTGATTCAGAAAGAGAGACTATGCCAAGTGAATCCAATTGAGAAACATTGTCTGTGGATTAGCATCTCCTTCACCACATGAAAGTGTTGGCAAGTTAGGGTTGTATGTGGAGAAGGTGATCTTGTGTAATGTTATGTGAGAATGGTATGTTGGGGAGATGCTGTCTTAGGAACATTGGATAAGAGAGGGCATGGCCTGTACTGCAGTTTGTGGGTGGTCTTTAACATCAGCCCTAACACAAGTCAGGTACTTATTATCATGTATGGTGGACATGTGTTAAAGCAAAGAGGTACTGGAAAAAAAATACATATTTGTCTAGAAAAGATGTTGGGAAAACATGTAGATTTTAAACCTGAACTTTTTTTTATTATGTATTATGCCCGAAAAGATCGATAAACAAAGTATATATTTGATTTTACATGTGGTAACAGTGGCAGGAATCATATCTGCATAATATTGGAAAAAGGAAGAAATACCATCAGAGGAAGAAATAATAATAAAAATATTAGAATGTGCGGAAATGGACAGACTATGAGGTTGAAAGAAAAAGAAGAAACAGAATATTATCAGACTTGGGACTTGTTTTATCAATGGCTGGAGAAAAGAATAAAGGATTAGGAATTAAATTTGTATTAGTGAATGATAAACTCAGACAACACATTTTTGAATAAGTACTATTGAATTGTATGGAAAAAATTAATAAAAATTTTACAAAAAAAAGAACATCAGCCATTTCTACAGCATATTGCAATAATCCATGCGGTTGAAGATGTGTATATCACCATCACTAAGGTCTCCTATTGGTAAAAGCACCCTATCTATCTATCTATCTATCTATCTATCTATCTATCTATCTATCTATCTATCTATCTATCTATCTATCTATATACCTACCTACCTACCTACCTACCTATTTATCTATCTATGCTTTGGAAATAGTTAAACTATTGAAATATAGTATCCCCAAGCCCCAACCTTCTCAATCCTTGCAAATAGTTTAGGAGGATCTTTCGCTCCTGAAGGGTTAAAAAAAAAAGATTTATTTTTCATATATTTCCCCATCCAGGTTCAGATGGAGGCATCAATCAGACCAACTAATAGATTAAAATAGGTCCAGAAAATCTGTTTTTAAGTACATTCTATAGCTGGTTCGCATTTTCTCAATATTTTTTTCTAAAAATATAAGTTTGGGAGCCATGTTGTCCAAACTGCTGCATTCAAGAAGGACTTCTTGAGGAGGGAGCATATCACTATTTCCTTCAAAGCAGCCATCAATACCTTTCTCTCAAAGAAATATTGATCATGTCCTAGACCCAGCCCATTACACATCTCCTGGCAACCCAAAAAGTTAGAAGTACTATGGATCATGTACACAATTTATATTAGGGGACATGCTCACTTTGTGAGTGCCAAATAGTATAAAAATATTATTCCAAACATTACCTCAGCTTCTATCCATGAAGGATTTAGTTTACAGAATATGTGAGCTATGGTTGGGACTTTCTCATTAAAGTAGCTTATCATCTCATAGATGAAACATTTATGAGATGATATGCATTGAGCCTATACTGTAGGTTGTAGACTAATTTTTTTCCAGGTATGTTTACAGTCAAAGAGTCCGCAAGGAGAAGGGCGGGATATAAATATAAACAATAAATAAATAAATAAAGAAGTTTAACCTTTAATGTTCCAGATATTCTGAATTGTAGATTCAATTCATGAATGATTTTAACTTCAAAGGATCTAGTAAACAAATTACAATGGTTGGTTTAACACTGAAGAATGCTACACTTAGTCCTGAAATGGAGAAGGGAGAGGTGAGAAAGAAATTCAAGACTGCCCTGTCTTGATTCTCTTTAGCAGAAGAAAAGAGAAAAAGAAACTGTTTTTCAATATTAAAGTAGATTACTGGTAGTTCTGTGTCCTGATCTGGCCCTCCTTGAAGGGCTGACAACTTGAACAATATTTGGTTCATGGCCAGAAAATATAGCAGCATAATGGCCATGACTAATTTAATAAATTTAATAAAACCTAAACCTAAGCGGTGCTATCTCACTCCCCCATTATACATTAATTGAGTAAATTTACTCTACAAAGTCACTTAGCAGAAGCAGAGGTTTTCTGTTCTTGCACACTCCCATATATAAAATTATTAATACAGTGGATCTTTATAAATTATGACAATCAATGAATTCCAAGTTGTCCTTTTTAAGGCAAGGCACATACAATCAATACTTGTAAACAAATACAAACAATATCAGCAAGGCTTCAACTAGAGAAGATATCGTTCATATAATTAACAATGGTACAAGTGGCTTTTCAAAATGAGGGGATTGGATTCTGATAAAGATCCTCATCTGAATGGTTATGAGAAGCAATTCTAATTTCCTCATCCTACTGAAGTATTGATCCAGATTCAGTTCTATAATGGGGTGCCATATGAAAACAAATAGGTATGAAGGTAACATTCATTGTGGTGTATGAGACCCAGAATTATTGATTGAGATGGGCTGATATATAAACTGAATAAACAAACAAGCATCAATGTTAAAGTAGGGATAATAGATCTGCCTTTTTTGTTTTTAGAAACTGCTCACACAATTATTAATAATGTGAATATTATCTATTGCAGTTTGCCCCCAAGTATTCTGACAATAAATATATGCACATATTTGAATTTATATTTTGTTGATTTCCACACAAACCACTAGGGACAAGTAAAGAATGTCATAGATACCTAAGTTTGGACAGTTGAAAACTTGGAGTGGGGTGGGGAAGTAAAATCTATAAAGCAGAAGCATGCATTAAATCAGATTCAATATACACAGTACAGAAAATAGTTCTCTTTCTCCCACCAGAATACCAAACACTGTTTTTCATGAATATGTATAATTAGATGTTCTCTGTGAGTGAGAAGTAGTTATTAATTCAGTGTTAAAAATCACAACCTATTACTTGAACACCATAGCAACCAACATTGCCAAAAGATAAAATGAAATTTCAAAGTCTATTTTTAAATTATTACATTTGCACATGTTTTCAAAATTCTAAAGCAGGCTAGAATTATTTTTAGATAAAGACAATAGAAGTTAAGTTGTCAGAATGTTAGGATGTAATCTTCGTATAGCAACAACAATTTACTGGAGAAAAATCAAAAGGGTTGGCAACTTCTAAAATACCAAGAGTGTTAAAAGGATGATTGTATACTTATTTTACCAAAGGAATATAAGATAGACTTTTATCATGATTATTGTAATTTCAGCAACAACCTTTGATGAAGTAATGCAGTTTCTGGAAACATGATGTTGTGGAGTACCCAACGTATCCTATGTGGTCTGCTAAGTTCCTTGTCTCATTTGGTCTTAATTTTTGTAGAAAAAAGGGGATTCAATCAATCTTTATTTTTATTTATTGTGTAAAAATATTTTAGGTCTTGTGGATCCCTAAGAGTCATTTAAAAATAAATAAATAAATAACCCTGCTGGCACTTGCTAGACTGAATCTAACATTAATTTTCTTACTTAAACTTCATAAGTTCTTCTAAGTATAGATATTCTCAAAAAGTAAAATCCATCCTTCCACTCCATACCTTTCAAATATTTCAGATATTTCTGTTCAGACCTGATTGTATTACCAGTCCCGGGATTATAATATTTGGGCTGGCCATGGCATTGTTTATTTATTTAATAATTAGATTATCCAACTAATCATGTTCTTTCTAAAAATATTATTATTTTCTTTTTAAAAAGTTAAGCCATTCTAACACTTTTTGAAATAGAGCAGCCTCAAAGCCCAATAGACAAATACATTATATTATATTCTTTGGAAAAATTCTAACTGCCCAAAAGAACAAAAACAATTATGAGATCCAGTGTGGACTAGTGACGAAAGTTCCAAGCTAGAAAGCAGGAGACCTTGAGTTCAAGTCCTACCTCAGACATAAAAGCCAGTTTGATGACCTTGGGCTAGTCACTCTCTCTCATCCCAACCCACCTCACCCCATTGTTATTGTTGGGAAAATAGGATAAGGAAGGTATATTGGATATGTTTGTTGCCTTGAGTTATTTGTATAAATAATAAAGGCAGAACATAAATTAATAAATATGTACATATAATTAACATGATAGTTCCTTGAGTACTTAGTACTTAATATTGTTGCATTAAAAATTCATTTCAATGCTTTCTCTCTCTGTCTCTCTCTATATCCTATCTGACCTAGCAGGACACATAGCTGTCCTTAGGAAAATATGGTCCTGCAGACAGCCTGACCCTGTCCTATATAAGGTTTTAAAGATGATGACTAGTTCTTGAATTACACCCAGACAGAAAATATGCAACACAGGTATTCCATGGGCAAACCTAATGGTCCCCATTACTGTGTATGAGTTTCTGGGTGTCTTCAAGGGCAGCCCCATGGAGAGCACATTGCAATAATCCAAACAGGAGATGATCAAGGCATGAATGACTTTCAGCTATGGCTGTTGAAGAACTTTTTACATCTCAAACGTTTTTTATTTGATTGTTAAGGGTACCTACTCAGCAGTCGACTCTGGGTTACTGACATAGTATTAAACACATCAGTATACAAAATAACAAATCCATTAAAAAGGGTATTATGCCAGAGATAGTTAATTGCAGATAAACAGCTATGTAGATTCACATGACAACCTGGTCCAATATCTGGGCAAAATGATCATTCGTAGTCATATAAAATCAAGCAGAATGTCAAGTGAGGGGAAATAATTTAAAACATATTTATCAGCATATTTTGTGAGCAGAAAATGAAATTTCACATCAAATCACATCACAGATACCATTTATGTTTGCATACCATTAAGTAATACAGCAAAAATAAGAAAGCTTCTGAAAAAAAGTAGCAAATTACCACAGGATATTGCCTGTACATCCTAAATTAGGCAATATATGTCATATATATTGAAATGCAAGAGTGAGGAAAGATTAGTAACATTAGTAACAATCAAAGCAAAAGTATCCTTTGTCCTCAGATGATGTGAGGAACACCTGCTAAACCTTTGAAGATGTTTCAAACAATAATAAATTGTGTATAGCCCTAATAAAAGCAGTTCAGCAGCAAATCAGTTATCTAAAGAAATAAATGTTTTCTGGAAACTTATCTTGACTGTTACCTGTTTACCATGATCTAGCTATGAATGAACCAAGAGACTGAATACGTTTTTCTCTTAAGACTCTCTTAGACAGTATAGAGTGGCTTATTTCTAAGAACATTTCTTATCTAGAATAAACTCTTCCGCTAAAACTGTCAAACTCAGATAGAAATGGTGGCCACTAAGCCATACATAAGGATCCTTGCAGGCCATATATTTGGCTTAGAAAACCACACTTGTTCATGTATTTCTTTGTTTATTAATACATCAGCATATTAAAATATTAATTAATTAATTAATCAGCATATTAAAATACATCACATTAATATATAGATACTATTACGTTAAAAAAGAAATATATTAGTACACATTTGACTATTTGTTTTCAATTCACGTGTATTTCTATATATTCTATCTATTACATAAATGAATATAAATCAGGTGAGAACTAGTTATGGATACAATACAAAAAAAATTTGTTTTAATATTTAACCTTAACAGTTTGTGCTGGAAATTTTGCATCTTTTGTTAGAAACCATGCTATTGTGGAGGAAGGAGAGAAACTTATTTTGGAGGGAGATGTTCCTTCATGCATGGGAAACTCTGAGGTCCAGAACAGCCTGGCTGCCATTGCAATGGCAGCCACAAAGTTGCTTGAGGCTGCTGCTGGCCTGTCCAGCCCATGCCATGGCAGTGTCAACCAATATTTCCTGCTGAGTTAAGTTGAAGCAACAAACCTGTGCAGGACTTCTCATGAATTTGGAGTTTTCATGGTGATTAGTGAATAAATTTACTATTTAGTATTAAAATATAATATCGTCTATGTTTTATTGTATTTTTATTTTATTTTGTTAAATATTCCTCAATTGTATTTAAATCTGGTTCAAACCATATTCAGGTATGTTGTGGACTGCATGTTTGGCACCTCTGTTCTAAGATATTTCAAAAACTTGTTTCTAAAGTTATCAATGTTCTTCTTGATTTGTGCAACTGATTTTAAAAAGAACTAGAAAATTGTTTCAAAGAAGTAATTCCATGGGAAAAAAATGAGATGGTTCTAATGAAATTATAGAGAACCTCCATTCCATAATATTGTCATACTGAGAACTTTGTTATTTTAATAAATAAAATAATCTTGCACTCTGCCTGTTGGAAAAGCATGATTCAGTTATAACTAGATTCTCTCTTATTCTCTAGAGGAAAGGATTCCAAATATTATCATAAAAAAAGCAGACAGAAATGATCAACAAAATAGTTAGCAATACAAGTATAAGGCTTAAGTGTTTGATTTTTGTTAAAAAACATGGCCAAGGGACCTCTTGTCTATTTCTGTAATTCTGCAAAATTCATTTTTACCTATTCAACGGGTTGATTAGACTGCTTGACAAATACAATGCTTTAAAATGATGAAAGAATAAAAGGCCACATACTGATAAAGAGGCAATTACTTTAATATATGGCATTCATTAAAAACCACCCAATTTAATTTCTTTTTTTTAAGATAACATACCAATAAATATTCACAATTTTATGTAGAAACTACAGGGAAATTCTTTGGAGGATTATTTCAAAAGAAAAGGAAAAATTAAATCTACTTACAGTTTCATAAATATAGTATAAAAATGTGGTTCTAAGCAAATGCAATTCTAACATATACTCCTAGCTAACTTTTATTCCTAACTTATTTAAATATAGTTGCCTATGCACAACTCAAGAACATATATATATATATATATACAGCACACAGACTAACACTAGCTCATAGCTTTTTGACCAATTTGTTAGAATCAGCATGACTGCAAATACTTTATTTTGAAGAATGGAGATTTTAAATTATTCTGGTACCAAATGCTGTACAATATTACTGGTGAATAAGTTATATTAAACACAATAATGTTTATTCTGATCACATAGATTCAATTTACAAATAAAATGAATAAATCTTTATAAAGGATATCTGAGGAGCCATTCTCTTCCTGATGGGACTAACCCACCCCACTTGTTCCAGTACAAAAAGCCTACTTCGGATCCTCTCTGCCGAAGGATTTTGGCTGGAAGGGTCCATTTCTGCTGTGACCTCCACCCTTTGGAATATTCTCCAGTTGGAAGTAAGATCCGTCCCCAGATTCCTGTCATTGACAATTTGGGTGGCTATCCACTCCTGTTAGACCATGTGTTTGCTAGTAATCAAACATAAATTCATGGTGCATAATGAATCAGTCAATCAATGAATCAATCCTCTTATTTTTCATAAGAGCTTTAAAACCTGATTTTCTTCCAGACATTTGAGCCAGGGTGTTGGATGAGTTCATCCTATAATAGTTTTGGGATTCTGAATGTGTTCAAAGTTTGGTCTTGGTTGTGCTATTTGATATTGGTTAACCAATATAATTGTGATTTTATATGTGGTTTAACCACAGACCATTTTAAAAAGAAATGTTTTAAGAAGCTAAATTGGAGTTTATCAAAAGAAACAAATCGATTATTTCTCCTGTATTTTGAACTTATATGATAATTTAATCATAAACAGTTAAATATGCACATTGTTAACATGCCAGAGCACAGAAAATCTGTTACCTATACCAGTGATGGCGAACCTTTTAGAGACCGAGTGCCCCAAAACTGGCCCTGCCCCTGCTCCACCCCCTGCTCCGCCCCACCCCGTCTGCCCGCAGGGCCACTCACCGCCTCCAGGGCCTGCCACAGATTGCCCAGGCAGCCCAGCAGCGCCATGGCGGCCACGCCCTCTGCCCGTGCCCCACAGCACCAACTGTGCGCAATGGGGTGTGAGGGCAGAGTCTTTCTCTACATTTCCTGGCTGCCATGTCCTTGGCTGTGCTGCTCCGTGTGGGCCACACTCGGGGGCAACTCTCCTCCAGGGAGGCTGCTGGTGAGAAGGGGGTTGTGGGGGAAGGCAAGGCTGAGGCAACAGCATGTGTGCCCACAGAGAAGACTCCGAGTGCCGCCTCTGGCACCCGTGCCATAGGTTCGCCACCACTGACCTATACTCTCCAACAGCTGAATCTTGCTGAGGAATCTATTCATCCATTACAACCTTCCTCAGCAAGAAAGGGGTTCAAGAAAAATAATAATCAATTAAATGTTTTTAACTTTTTTCAGTCTTTCTGTAAGTAAAGCATCCATAGTGGGATCAAAGGAGGGCAAATGTTGAAAGCAATACTGTGCTCACATCATGCAAGCTCTACTTTTTTATACATGCATAGAGAGACATTTCATTTATAAATGAATAAGTTTGTATCACACTGGCCCCAAGTCACTTTATATCAGTTTGATGATAGTGCTGGGTCCTGCAGACCCCTCTGATGCAAAGAAGGTATCATGCAACTGAATTATGCTTGTTTTCCCTAAGAGCAGGCATGTCCAAAGTCCGGCCTGCGGGCCATTTGCGGCCCGCGGCCTGGTTTAATCCGGCCCTCGAACAGCCCTCCCTGCGGTATGTAAATGCGGCCCTCCCACGGCCCTCCGGCAAGTCCCATGAGAGAGAGAGAGAGAGAGAGAGAGACAGACAGACAGACAGACAGACAGACAGAGACAGAGGCACTTGCACTTCTGTCTCTCTCTCTCTCTCTCTCATGGGACTTGCCCCCTCGCAGGGCTC
>NW_015386253.1:3996533-4028796 GCF_001527695.2 Protobothrops mucrosquamatus | reverse complement strand
AGAGAAAGGAAGGAAAGAGGAAAGAGAAGAAAAGAGGAAAGAAAGGAGAAAGAGAGGAAAAAGAAAGTTAGAGGAAAGAGAGAGAGAAAGAGGAAAGAGAAAGAGAGAGAGGAAAGAGAAAGAGGGGGAGAGGAAAGAGAGAGGGGAGAGGAAAGGGAAAGGAAAGAGAGAGAGAGAGAAAGAGGAAAGAGAGGGAGAGAAAAGAGGCATACAATAATTCATTTGCATTTAATTGTAATGGTTCAAAGAATGTTTGGAAAAATGTTCGGCCCTCCAGCACGTTCACTTCATCCAATCTGGCCCTCTTTGAAAAAAGTTTGGACACCCCTTAGGCTAAGAGGTACAGTTTTATTGTCCCCTATTTGCATGCTCTTTTCAGGAGATGCTGAAGACTGAACGTGGCATTTTCAGTGTGTATTTTGCTATCACACTTCAAGAGGGCACACTTGCTTGATTTTGTGAGCTAATTTCATGCTCAAATATTTAAAATAATCACAAGTTATTTTTTCTTCCAACATACCTAGCTGTTTTGAAGATTATTTGATAGAAAAAAAGAATACGATGAACAAGCAGAAGAAGTTGCCAGGAAGTTGGAAGAGGAGTTGTTTGCATCTCTTTGCATACAATTGCTTTTCTGTCTTTAACTTGCTGCTCCCAGAGATCACTGTGTATGTCTTCTTCTCCCAATGCTCTGGGGAAATCAACTGCTCAAAAATGAACAGGGAGAAACTGAGGCAATTCCTCTTTCACTGCACTTACAATTTGTTTCCCCTGCCTTTTATGCTGGGGCTGCTCTCACGTTGTTAGTTATAAAGTATAATTTGACATTCTGAAGAGGGAGCTCCCTGCAATTTCTTTCTGTTACTGAACAACAGTAAATAAATAAGTGTGGAAAAACTTCTGATGGCCAAGCATATTTCAAAAGCAAATACCTACTATATTTCAATACATAACTGCTCACTGTGAATCTAGGTTGTTCCAAAAGGCCAACTTGCTGATGGTAAAATTAAAATCTACAAAAAATAAAATAAAAACAAAACCACCTTCCTCTTGCTGAATCTATGTCCTTAGCTTTGATGATAAATTCTCAGAGCACATGCTGTGGTTTTCAAATAGCAAAACACTGCAATGACATAGCAGCCTAATTGAGGATATACCCACCTTATGAATGAATATACCCACCTTATGGAAATTCATAAATCTTATCTCAAAATAAATGATGGATTCTATCAGAGTTTTTGGGAGAAGTTATTATAAAAAGACATTGGGAAGCAGGGAACACAATTTCAGTAATTTATTGAGGAGAAGTTACAGTTCTGTGATGGGGAAGTCATTTGCCAATTATATGGAAGAAAAATTGCTTTCCCCCCCCTTTATTTCTCCTAAATAACCTGTGTGCAAATCAGTGCATATGTACACACTACTTAGAAATATATTTAGTTCCAATTGTTCCTTAAAAACTAATGTCTACATAGAATTCAGAACTTCAAAGGATTTCGCTGTTTTCTTATATTAACCTTTCTTATATTAATATAACAATGCTGTATGGTGTTTACATATAACCATTTGTTGTAGGCAATTTAACTTTGTCAAAATGTTTCATACTGTATGGATTAACACACATCTAAACCTTACTATAACGTCTTCACTTGAAGTGGTATATGAACCAGCCAATATGGTTTATAAACCAGGAATCTATAAATCTATAAATTATGACAGGGGTATCCAATCATTTTTCTTAGTGGCATCTTGATAACAAGAGTGAGCAGGGCCACATTTTCCATCACAAGGATGGGAGGGATAGAGCCAATGGTGGGATTCAAATAATTTAACAACTGATTCTCTGCCCTAATGACCGTTTTTAGCATAAAAAAACGATATACTGAAAGGTAGTTTATTATTTCATTCATGTAATACTTAAATAAGAACAATAAAAGAGGTACACAAAATTAGATTATGTTATAAGATAGAGTTTTAAAATATTAATGAAAAATATTAAATAATACCTGACAAAAACAATAAAACTGTTATTTAAGATATTTCCATATTGCTTCTTGATTGGCGTCCCCACTTGCAATTTTCTTCGCTTTTATCCAAGCATCATCGGCTGTGTCATTTATCCTTAACCATCTTTTCAGCGTAGAAGTAGGATTCCGGTGGTGGCAAGAGGCTGCGAGGCTCATTGCACCAATCGTGCCAGTGCCGCCGCTCACAGCAAAAGACTGCACAGCACATCACGCTGCTGCCACTCTTTGTGGCAGGGGACCGTGTAGTGCATCATGCCACTCACGCTGGTGCCACCACTCATGCTGATTGGTGCGATGAGCCTTGTGGCCTCCTGCAGTGAGCAGCGACACCAGTGCAATGAGCCATGCGGTGTCCTGCCACGAGCAGCAGCAGTGGTGTGATCAATGCAAAGAGCAGTATGATGTCCTACCGTGAGCAGTGGCAGCGGCACGATGTGCCACATGGCGGACAGCCACAAATGGCTGCAGAAGAACTCAGATTTATCATAACCAGTTCGGCAAACTCAACAACTGGTGCGAACCGGCTGAATCCCACCACTGGGTAAAGCCTAATGGATGCCTTAAGCCTCTCAAGGCATGATTTTTTTTAAAGAAGCCAAATGTATCTAAGCTTAACAACCCTAATTTTGCTTCTTAAAACTGCCATCCTCAAGGGAAAAAATAAGCTAACAATTTTGATCCACTCTGGAGTGTGTTCCATAGGAGGAAGAGACAATGCAACACAGGAATAAAAGGGTGAAGACAGCTCCTCCCTAATAGTTCCCAGAGTATATGTTTGGTAAGATTTCTGTCTACAGATGTGGAACAATAAATAAAATTGCTTAAAAGCATCTTAATGTATCTTTCATGGTTTCTGGATTCTGACAGGTGCCCCGGGAACCATAAAAAAGATATCGGAAGCCTGTGGGTTGTGATTATTGATTAATTTAGTGTGTGAAACCAGTTCAATTGTTCATATGAGGACGTGGTGGTTTTTTTGTTTTTTGTTTTGAAAAAAAAACATGAGTAAGGAAGACACTTTCTTTCTTCAGGGAATGTGAATCATCAACAGAGGGCTGTAACTGATCATTTTTAAATCAGTACATTATGCAGTTGAATTTTTTTTTAAATGCAAGTTTCACTATGTTTAATTCACATATCTAAGAAAAATCATTATATTTAAGAAAATACTTAGAGGTTCTGCATTATGAAGCATCTCTGGGTCATGATGAGTGTTTAGTTCTCAGTCAGCTGATATATTCTATACTATAAATATGTGCAAATCAGTAAAAATAGACAGAATCAAATAAAGCTTTAAACTGTAGTTTTTAAGGTTTACATACCAAATAAACTACAAGCTCTATAAGTGTCAACATGTACCACAGCAACCCTGTTGAAAGCATAATAACAAGTCAGAGACATGGAGGGGTATGGCAGGGAAAGCAACAATTTTGGAGTTTATGATGAGCAGAGAAATGACCAAAATAAATAATCCCAGCCAGGGTTGTATATTGATTTTTTTTTAAGTGCAATTTCGAGCAGTCAAGATACAAAAAGCTTCCAGCTGAGAGGTTGCATTAAAATACCAACTTTGAGAAGCCATTTAATTTAATATGGCAGAATCTACAAGCTGTGAACTAATGGACAGAACATCTATTTTTCTCACAATTAACATTTTTAAAGATGGGGATGTCTCTTTCCAAATTGTAATTACTTTTGTTTGACTATATTGCTATTGCTCTGCAACAGAAAACAAAATGTTTTCCCATTCTATCCAGGAGGTCAATCTGGATTCATGTATTAAGATAAAGGTCTGTTCTAAATGCAACTTCTTGAAGCTGTTAACTGTTCTACATTCTACCAATAGGAGAGAATATTTGTAGCTCAGAGTCCTTGGTGCTCTCTGAGCTTGGTGAGATGATTCATTACCCAAATTAGGTAACATTATGAGTGCTACTAAGGAATGGAACTTGCTCTCAATTTATATTCTACTGGCTTGCCCTGTCAGTGTTATTGGGAATGGTCTTGGAGATTATTTGGTAGGATTGTTCACTATTAGCTTGTTTGGCAGTTCCTTGATTGGGATATTATTTACTTTTTGATTGCTGGTCTGATGTTAAACTTGGTGTTAATCTATGCTGATCTGGTTGTTGATTGCTGGTGAGGTGTTTTTGTCTTTTTATCCCTTTTCAGCTTGTTGACTGGTATATAGAAGTTGTTTGTGTCTCTGTGCCTATTGATGGCCTATTTGTCAGTCTGCTAGAATTCCAAGAATTCTCTAGCATTTTTGTACATGGCATGATCTAGGATGGTCACAGTTTCCAAGTTGAAACTATGATTAAGTCTGTCCATATGTTGTGAAATGCAACGTATTTTCCTGCTTTGCGCGTGCGCACTAGGCTGGAGACAGTCTGTCTGGCCCGGGCAGCCATGTGGTCTGCCCGGGTCTCTCTGCAGCTTCCTGCACTTGCTCTGTCAATCACAAGCTCAGGACATAACACTCCTCCCCTCTTAGTTCAAAAAATATACACTACTATTTTTAACTATTACAAGGTTACTCTTTTGAGCGTGTTCTTATTTCTAGGGAACCCTTAGGTCTGCCAGCTTATTGACAGGAACCTTACATAATCTTGTAAGAACTTTGGAAGGCCTCTGACCCACTCTGAGCGTCTCGGAGCTGCTGCAAGTGCCTGGTCTGCAAGCTCGCCTGCTGGGCTCGGCAGACCATGACTTTGAGGCCCAATTGATACAGGCGAACCCACATCTTGCTGACTGGTCTGGCAAGCCCAACCCTTTGTCCATTTGACTTCAGCTGGCTCTTTCTGGTAAGCCCAGACCAGAGTTCCTTGGTGGGGTGGAATTACCCAGGTCAGCGAGAGACCCTGGTTGGGAGCACTGTCCCGTAGGCACAAGGCCTGCAGTAGGTGTGGCATGAAAAGCCGGTTGCATGCAATTTCCCATGGACCCAGTCAGGAGCCGCCTCGTTGGCAAAGGCCCTATTTGAAGAGTGCAAACCCCCACTTTCGCAGAGACTGAGATCATGATCGTGGTCCTCCTCCCCCGAGAGAAGAGTCAGGAGCAGAAGGGTGACTAGGTAGCCTCCATCGCAGCTGATTAATATGCCGATGCAGCACACGACCATCTTCCAAGGCCACTTCGTATGACACTGGCCCAGTGACTTTGCAGACCATTGCTGTTACCCAGAGATGTCCAGGTCCATAGTTCCTTGCCCAAACTAGATTGCCCACCTGTAGTCTCCTCGGTGCCCTTGGCTGTGACACCTGTGAAGCCACCCGGTCTGGGTGCAACCTGTCCAGTTTGGTAATGAGACAGCGACCCCAACGGAGTTCAGCTGGGCTCTTGCCTGTAGCTGTGCAAGGTGTGCTTGGTGGCAAAGGAGAAAATCAGCTAACCTGTGGTGCCAGCTCCCGTGAGTGAGCTTCTTCAAGGTGTCTTTGGTTGTACGCACCATGCGCTCAGCTTGGCCATTGGAAGCCGGATGAGATGGTGCCGAAGTAGCATGATGAATCATGTTGGCTTGCAGGAAAGCCTGGAACTCCGAAGAGGTGAATTGAGGTCAGTTGTCAGAGACAAGGACATCTGGCAGCCCATGAGAGGCGAAGATCCCTCTCAGCACCTGGATGGTCCTGGCAGTAGTCGTGGTGGACACTGGAATGACCTCTAGCCATTTAGAGTGACTGTCCACAACAATGAGGAAGAATTGCCCCTGAAAGGGGCCAGCATAGTCGATATGAGCCCTTGACCAAGGAGCATGTGTGTCCTCCCACCTGTGTACAGGAGCCTGTGGCATTTCAGGCCTGGACTGTTGGCAAATGTGGCATCCCTGGACCTGGGTCTCAATCTCCTTATCAAGCCCAGGCCACCAGAGATAGCTGTGCGCAAGCACCTTCATCCGGACTATTCCCGGATGTCCGTCATGCAGAGACTGCAAGACTCTAGTGCTAAATGATATTGGGATTACTACCCTGCTACCCCATAGGACACAACCCGTAAAGGTGGATAACTCATGCTTCCCTTTCCAGAAGCTCTGGAAATTAGTACCAGGACACGTATCAGGCCATCCTGACAGCACCCAGTTCAGCACATGAGTTAGCATGTGATCAGTGGCAGTTTCTGCAGCCACATCCCCTGCATTGAGGGGAGATGCAGACAAATCCTGGATAGCCAGGATGTGGTTAGCTGGAGCAGGATCTGATTCTACAAGCTGTAGAGGCAACCTAATAAGGCCATAAGCATGGCCCATTTCTTTGCCTGGTTTGTGAACCAGGGAGTAGTCATACGCAGAAAGGAAAATTGACCACCTCAACATTCTAGGAGAAATTATGTGTGGGGTTTGCTTGTTCGTTGTGAACAACCCCAGCAGTGGTTTGTGGTCTGTAAAGACCATGAAGTGGCGACCATGCAAAAAGTCATGGAACTTTTTTATGCCAGCCACTATGGCCAAGGCTTCTCTGTCTATCTGTGCGTAATTACGCTCAACAGAAGACAGAGTCCTTGAATAGAAGGCTACAGGAACTTGTGTTCCATCAGCCTTGAGACGACTTAAGACAGCCCCGATCCCATTAGGGGATGCATCGCAGGCTATATACACCGGCAGCTGCTCATTGAAATGAGTGAGAACAGCATTTGAAGACAACAATGCCTTGACCTCAGCAAAACTCCTTTCGTGGACTTGTGTCCACTTCCATGGAGCCTGTTTGTCCAAGAGCCGGTGTAATGGCTCTGCCACTGCAGACTTGTGAGGGAGGAATGAATGGTAAAAATTTAGAAGCCCAAGGAAGGCTTGAAGTTCGCTCTTCAACTTGAGACTTGGGGCCTGCTGAATCGCTTTGAGCTTAGATTCAGCAGGATGGATGCCTTCGGCATCTATGCAAAACCCCAGTAATTCAGTGGAAGTTACTCCAATTTTGCATTTTTCCTGCTTAAGCTTCAGCCCCGCTTCGCGGAAACGCAGTAAAACGGACCAAAGCCTTTCAGCCAGGTTTTCGAGTGATTCCCCTATGATGAGGACATCATCGAAATATGGGTAAACTCCCAGAATGTTACAGAGCATTAGCTCCATCACAATTTGGAAAATGCCAGGGGCTACATTAACCCCGAAATGCAGTCTTCTGACTTTGAAAGCTCCCCAGTGCATTACAATCATCTGGGCCTCAGCCGTTGCCTCATCAACCAGTAGCTGTTGATAGGCCTGAGCCAAATCGAGTTTGGTGAAAACTTGGCCTCCTTTGAGGCCAAAATGTAGCTCACCACAGGAACCGGATAAGAGTGCTGCTGTAACGCTTTGTTTAGCGTGCATTTATAGTCAGCACAAATGCGGACTTCTCCGTTGGCCTTGAGTGGCATGACTATGGATGCTTCCCATGGACTGCTATCCACAGGTTCCAAAATACCCTGCTGTAGAAGTTTATCCAGCTCGGCATTAATCTTTTGCTTAAGCACAAAAGGCACCCGACTAGGCTTAATCGTAATTGGTGCAATGGAAGGATCTAACCGCAAAGCAATGGGAGGCCCCTTGTACGACCCTAGCTCTGGGCTGAACACATCAGCAAACTCCTTGCAAACTTCCACAAGGCCTGCCATTTGCAAGCTGTGTAGCCCAGTCACTTGAATCCCAAGTGCCTCGAACCAATCGAGTCCGATTAGACTCGTGTGGTCACCCTCAACCATGACAATGTCCAGAAACCCCTCGAATTGCTTATGCTGCACTCTGTGCGTTGCCTCCCCTTTCACACTGACTCGGGAATTCTGGAAGTCTGTTAAGATAAGATTCGACTGCCTGGGTTTGACTCTCTGGCCGCTTCTACAACAGATCTGCTTGAGGGTGTTCTGGGAAATGATTGACAGAGCTGAACCCATGTCCAGCTCCGTCGTTAAGGGGACCCCCTGCAATTTGACATCAATACACAGTTTTTTCTTCAATGGCCAGTAGGCCCCTGTTCTCAAAGCGCTCCTGCAGGACACGCAGAAACCCACCATATTCTGGCTGGGACCTTTCCGAGGCAATTCTTCCGATGTATGGTCTTTCTTGTTACCCAAACACATGGCGGCTATGTGGCCTTGCTGGCCACACGCCCAGCAAGTAGCAGAGCGAAAATGGCAGTCGGAGCGCTTGCGGCATCCTCCACATCCGAAACACTGAGGGAATAGAACTGCCTTGTCAGACCCCTTGTCAGCTTGCTCTTGGGGCCTTATCTCTGCTGGCTGCTGCAGACGGTCGATCTCATTTTTGGAATCCAGTTCGGGTACCTCTCGAGCAACCTCTTGATGGATTGAGCCCGAACTTGTAGGGTTCTTTGAAAGCTGCAAGGCCTTAACAGCTCCTCACGCTGCTTCGTCGGCCGTGATCTCCCTTAGCACATCCTGGAAGGAAACGTCTTCCCTTGCAAAGATCTTTTGCTGCAGCTCTCGGCTCCTCAAGCCACAAACTAGCCAATCACGCAGCTGTTCTTCTAAGTCTTTGAACTCACAGGGCCTTGCAGCTTGCCGCAGAGCGGCAATAAAGTCCGCAGCAGACTCTCCTGGATGTTGGTCCTGCTGCTCAAGTGCATGATGCCATGCAATCACCAATAGCTTTGGTTCAAAATGGTCCTTTAACATTTTCTTAAGCTCAGTATAAGCGATGGATTACAGAGGTGCTGGGGCAACCAGATTTTCAGCAATATCAAATGTCTCTTGCCCACAGACACAAAGTAATGTTGGTTTACCCAAAAGTAGTTTTCTACTCTGGCAACATATAAACTCCAACGTTCAGGGTGCACTGTATCGAATTCGGACAAACGCCCTATTTATCCATTGCTCCTCCTTGGTGGCCTCGTCAATGCCTCGTGCTGCTCAGGCTTGTGAAGGGGTTCCAGGGCGAATCTTGTCGAGCTCTCCTCCAACATTTTCGTATTGGCAGGCACAGTTGCACAAGTCAGAACGCTGAACTTCCAAGCACTTCAGCCTCCCGTGGTGAGTCAGCCTAGTATTCTTTTGTTGTTGTTTCCTTGCAGCACGATCCCATCCTCGTCGCCAATGTTCTGTTCTGTGTGTTGGTAAGGCATTGAGACGAGGCAGGTGTAACAACAGTTGCTTCTTTATTCAAGCTTCAACAGAACAACACAAAATGGCGCGGATCCCTTTTATACCCTTTGCAGGGAACAGCGTCAGCCAATAAATGCAACGTATTTTTCCGCTTTGCGCGTGCACAATAGGCTGGAGACAGCCTGTCTGGCCCGGGCAGCCACGTGGTCTGCTTGGGTCTCTCTGCAGCTTCCTGCATCTGCTCTGTCAATCACAGGCCCAGGACATAACACTGATCTTAGTAAGTAAGATAACATTACTTAGTAAGTAAAAGACGAATATAACTGAAGCTTTATTGTATGAGATTCATGAAGCTTTTAAGCTACATATAATGGCTTCTGACTAATCAGGCATTTGACGTTCATGCCCCAATTTTTATTTAGCCCTAGATAGCCATAAAACCACAATGTTTTATCAAGCATTTGGTAGGCCACATAGGTAACTAGGGAAACTGGCAGAACAGAAGTTGTGTGGGACTCGGGTAATAGGAGCAGAATATTTGGCAGCATCTTGGAGATATATACTGCAGGCTGATCTGTAACATAAGCCAACACACATGAAATAGCTCACTATAAAGTAACATGTCAAAAGGACAGCACTGAAGCTACCCCAAATGGCTTGGCTTGCTATCTGCATTCAAACTATGAGTGAATATAAGCAAGCAGGAGAATTTATTTTTATAAGAGGATGCTCAGTACAAAGTTAATATTAAACTAGATATTAAATTAGATTAAAAAGCACATCTGGCAGGAGCCCACTTTAAGTAATTCTCCTATATAGAGACTTGATGCCAGGATTTCCTAGTGGGGAGAGAGAAAAGAACAACAATTCCATTCCATTTTTGTTTCATTTGCAATATCACATTGCTAATAATCAGCTAGCTAATAGTCAGTTAGCTCTCACTATATTCAAATAACAGGGAAACAGACCAAAATAAACGAACAGTTGCTTTATCAACAGTGACACAACTACAAAGAAGATACCAATTGGCATAAATGTTGTGAATGTTTATATGCAAATTAAGGAATTGCTATTTAAATAAAAATAATATTTGGATTCCTATCAAAATAGTACGATTAATAGTTATTACTATATCTTACAGTTCAGTGACAGAAATTCATTGTATGGCACACAATTAACTTAGTAATACTGTATTCATATTCATTAATAGAAAATAAATCCATTAATTCCAACATCCCTTATCATCAGCCACATTGAAATTGTAGTTCAGCAAAATGAACTACCTATCTCCAATTTAATACAGGATCACATTCGAAAGGTGAAATTGTATAGAAGTCTATTTAACCATAAATTAAGAATTAATTATGCCTTGCTCCCAATTAACTGTGAATAGGATTGAAGCCTCCCATTTTTAAAGCCATTTTATGCTTTTAACATAAGCAATTTATGGGATCTATGACGCAATTTTTTTTTACAGATTCTCAGATGAATTAATTGATTCTTCTCAGAGTCCAGGTCCATAATTCCAAATCTCAGAGGTTTATCAAATGACTATGTGGGAAGTCACCCCCCCCCCCCAAGAAAGAAATATTTTTGGGAATATTAAAAGGCAGAATATTATATTTCCCCAAAAAAGACAAAGATCCCTCACACCAAAAAATCCAACACAGGACATAGTCATCAGCCACACCCCCAGGGAAGCAGGATAAAACCTTTGGGACATAATAGGATTAACCCATCACCATCAGTATACCAAAAAGGACACACTCAGACTCAAGTCAAAGTTCATGCCATAGGAACAACTCCAAACAAAAGCTCAATAAGGTATAAAAACCCACCACTCCCTACTATATGTGGTTAGCTTTCCCAGAGCCATCTTTCTGTCTGGCTCTCCTCTTCAATAAACTACAACCTTATTTCTAAAGCAGTCTCCATTTTGATTATTCCCAGCTTGGACTGGACCCTGATGAAGATTTTTCTTTCAACAACTACAAAATAGATAATAGTGAGACCACAAATATTCCTGAGCCAATTTGAATGTGCTGGGAGCCATAGTAAGTAATGTTAGTGATTGAAGCAGGTTTTCTTAATATTTTAACATGCATTCTATAGTTAGGCATTTAATCAGCATTTATATCCAATAAATATCTGTTTTATTTATTTATTTTTAAAATTGTGTTATCCTTTCTTATCACAAAACACATTATTAATCTGATTTCCAACTGACATTTTGTGAGATAACTAAGTATGGGGCTAAAATGTCATCTGTCTGTTTATAAAACTAATAGTCAATTTCATAACTTAACAAGTGGAACATTTATGCACTATTATCTCTCGAACCTACTCAGGGCTGCCTTGGGCTGCCTGGATACTGCCTTCTACTCCTTCACTATCCTCTTGAATTTTCTCTCCAAGGCCCTTCTGTAGTTGAAATGTAATAATTATAGCAGTCTCCCATAGGCAAAGAGTCCTATTCAAATTCCTGTGAGCTGTGTCAAGGAAGGCATAGCCTATCAGGAACCTGCTGCTCCCAATCTCATTTCTTGGCAACCTGAGCTCCTTAATTTTATCTAAAATGTATCCTTGAGAAGGAAGACTAGCTCCCAGTTTTCTGTACCTGGAAAAGGTTTCCAAATTAACAAATAAACAAACAAAAAGCTGTTAGCTGGCTATTTCTTAAATCCTCATAATAGTTGAAAGGTTTCCTCAGGAAAAGTAGAAGTACTAGAGTCATATGTTTTCAAATCTCATGGATTTTCTCTTCTTTGTCCAACATGAAACATGGGACAGAAGCCTTCATGCTTTTTTTCTATTGTTTTTAGAGAAAATCTTTTAACGATGAGCGAGAATCAGGAATGTGAGAAGTGGCCTCCTGTGTCTTCTTTAGACACCATCTCTTTTTTTTGCTGACAATCTCTTTCTCCCTCTTTTTATGATACCCTTTTCTCTCTACACCAGTGGCCTGTTTGAGAAAGGTCAGTTTCCTCTTAACACACACACATACAAAAAGCTTCTTTCAACATGTAAAAAACAAGAAAAAAGTTAAGGAAATGACTGGTCCATTAATGGGAGAAAGTGGCAAGAAGGTGACAAGCAACAGGGAGAAAGCAGAACTACTTAACTTATTTTTTTGCATCTGTCTTTACACAAAGGGGGGAAAAACAGATTAGAAACACAAGTTAAAGTAGGCAAGAAAATGGTAAGTGAACCAGGACCAGATGGATTACACCCCAGGTTCTGAAGGAACTGGCAGATGTGATCTCAGAACCACTGAACTACATCTTTCAAAGGTCCTGGAACACCCGGGAACTACCAGAGGACTGGAAAAGAGCTGATGTAGGTCCCATCTTCAAAAAAGGGGAAAAATGGATCTAGAAAACTACAGACTTAGACAAGAAGCAATGGTGGAAACTAATCAAAGAGAGAAGCAATCTAGAACTAAGGAGAAATTTCCTAACTGTTAGAACAATTAATCAGTGGAACAACCCACCTCCAGAAGTTGTGAATGCTCCCACACTAGAAGTTTTTAAGAAGAGACTGGATAACCATTTGTCTGAAATGATACAGGGTTTCCTGCCTGAGCAGGGGGTTGGACTAGAAGACCTCCAAGGTCCCTTCCAACTCTATTATTATTATTATTATTATTATTATTATTATTATTATTATTATTATTATTATTATTATTATTATTATTATTGTTGTTGTTGTTGTTGTTGTTGTTGTTGTTGTTATTGTTACTGTTACCATTACTATTACTATTAATGAAAATGAATTGGAGAAGAAGGTAAAAGGTATTTTACCTTCTCCTCCAATGAGATATTCCTGCCTCACTATTGGAAGGAATAGCCAACACGCCAAAAGACAAGCTTAAGATCCAAAAGGATTTTGACAGACTTGAACACTGGGCCCTATCTAACAAAATGAAATTCAACATAGATAAAAGTAAGGTTTTGCACTTAGACAAAAGAAAAATCAACTTGTCTTAATGCCAGTAATTATGAAAGGGATTTTGGAGTCCTAGTGGAAAATTACTTAAATATGAGCCAACACTGTGCAGCGGCAGCCAAAAGAGCTAATTCAATCTTAGGTTGCATTAATAGAGAAATAGTACTGCTTTACAAAGCCTTAATAAGACCATACTTCTTACTGGAATACTGCATCCAGTTCTGATCACCACAATATGAAAAAGATGTTGAGACTCTGGAAGGAGTGCAGAAAAGAGTAACAAGAATGATTAGGGGGCTGGAGACTAAAACATATGATGAACAGTTGCAGGAACTGGGTATGTCTAGTCTATAGAAAAGAAGGACTAGGGAAGATATGATAGCAGTATTCCAATATTTGAAGAGTTCCAACAAAGATAATGGAGTCAAACTATTTTCCAAAACACCAAAAGGCAAGACAAGAAACAATGAATGGAAACTAACCAAGAGAAGAAGCAACTTAGAACTAAGAAGAAATTTCCTAACAGTGAAAGCAATCAACCCATGGAATAGCCTGCCTTCAGAAGTTGTGACTGCTCCATCACTGGAGGCTTTCAAAAAGAGACTGGACAACCATTTGTTTGAAACGGGTCTCCTGCTTGAGCAAGGGATTGGATTAGAATACATCCTAGGTCATTTCCAGCTCTATTATTCTATGATTCTATAAGTCAAAAGACCTTCTAATATATTGAAGTTCAACCATCTGCAATTTCTTTTTCTTCTTTTAAATCATATTTGATTCTTGAAGACCGAGAGGTCCTTGGTGCTCTCTGAGCATGCTTGTTTTCTTGCAGATGTTTCATTACCCAAACTAGCACTAGTTTGGTAGTGAAATAACTGCAAGAAAACAATCAAGCACAGAGAGCACAAAAGACCCTTCGTTTCAATTCTAAGATACAAATATTCTCTTTTATTGAATATTCTTGAAGACTGCCTGGACAGGTCCCTGCAGTTTTTTTGGCCAGATTTTTCAGAAATGACTTGCCATTGCCTCTTTCCTAGGAATGAGAGAAATGACTGGCTCAGAGTCACCCAGCTTTGTATGTAGAACTCATGGTCTCCCGGTTTCTAGACTAATGCTTTAACAAGTACATCAAACCTGCTCTGTATATGCTATTTTCTTCCATTCAATTTAGGAGCGCTCTATATATTCATGTTTCCTCAAATTTCAGAATTTTAACTATACTTCTTGATTCTTCAATCTATTGATATTGTATCAATTGATGTTAAACTATATAAACCATATATGAATCTTCCACCCACACATACCTAAGCAAAATATTTTCATGATTTAAAGAAGGAATAACAGGCATTTATGATTCTTTATAAGTCATAGCATTGATGTCAGAATCATTCTTTCCTGTTAAAGGCATATTTTTTGCAGTGGCACTTGTTTCCATAATTAATGTGTTTTGAAGTGAATGGCCTTATGTAACAACTGAAAAAAGCTTTATTTATCCTTGATGATTAGCCAGTTGGGTTGGTTTTATTTTTAATATTGTTATCAAAATTATTTTCAACTTAAAGGTCATTTTACGCTTTTGTGTTCTCACATAAAATATGAATTTTCTTTTTTTGTGAGTGACTAGTTGTAGCTTACTGGGCCACTTTTATCCTAAATATAATCTCTCAGGGATGATTGTGTTCCTCTCACCACCCTTCCCCTCAACTGACCCAGCTAAGTATGTTGTAGAACAGGGCTGTTGAGAACACACATTCACCTCCAATTCTATTTCCCTTGATTTAGTAGTCTACAAAAACAGAGGGAAAAGAAACATATCTAGATAAATTCATAAATTAAGAGACTTTTCTACTGTATCCCAAAAGTAAGTTTATAAAGACTTTTGGGTGAAAAAGAAATATATCCTTTTGGAAATTGTTCTCAGAAGCTCTACATACCTATAGAATAGAACTGGAAGAGACCCTAGAGGTCTTCCAGTCCAACTCCCTGCTCAAGGAGGAGACCCATACCATTTTAGACAAGTGGTTGTCCAGTCTCTTCTTAAAAGTTGCCAGTGATAAAGCACTGGAGGCAATTATTGGTTAATTACTTTCACTGTTAGGAAGTTTCTCCTTAATTCTAGGTTGCTTCTCTCCTTGATTAGTTTCCATCCATTGTTTCTTGTCTTGCCTTCTGGTGCTTTGGAAAATAAGTTAACCTCCCTCTTCTTTGTGACAGCCTCTCAACTATTGGAATACTGCTATCATGTCACACCCTAGTACTGTGGTGGCGAACGTATGGCATGCATGCCATAGGTGGCACACGGAGCCCTCTCTGTGGGCATGTGCGCCATGGTCCCAGTCCCAGGCCTCTTCCACCATGTGCAAAAAAAGGTTCAATCAATTAATTTCAACTTCTTGTGGGGGAAAAAAAGATCTCGCAAAGTTGGAATTGCTTTATTGAACTTTATTTTCAGTCCCACATAATGGCGAAGGAAGTGACGTGTCGGAATTGAAAAAAAGGTGCCATGTGGGAGTGGGGGGAGTGGTGGAAGCAGGGTACTCCATGCGAGGGGTGAGGCGGGGCCTGTTGCTTCCCTCCCCCTGCCAGACACCTGCCGAAGCCTTCACCACGTGTTCGCGAGAAGTTAGAAAATATGATGGAACTTTTTTTTGTTTACCGATAGTCCCACAAACACGTGGCGAAGACTGAGAAGCAAATGGAGAAACAGAATGCAGCTGAAAGGCAGGTTAGTAAAAAAATGACTGGGGGAGGTGAGGGCATCTGGATGGGGGTGGGGGCAGCAACCTTACCCTGCATGGTGGTGGGAGTGTTAGCGGCAGGTACGGGGCCCAGGAGAAGTTACGCAAATCAGGTGGAGGGGAGGCCGGGCAGATTGCAGGCACCGGCGGTGGCGGCAGTGCGGAGGCTGATTCCACACATGAGTGGGACAGCTGCACAGGGCAGAGGTGCTGCCCAGGGCTGGAGGGGAGGCCAGGCAGATTGTGGGCACTGGCAGCGCAGAGGCCAATTGCACACGCGAGGGGAACAGCTGTGCAGGGCAGAGGCGCAAAGCCAGGGCTGGAGCAAAGCCGCTGCCACAGTCCCACTCGGCTCTGCTCCGACCCCGGGCAATGCCTCTGCCCTGCATGGTTGCCCTGCTCATGTGTGTGATTGGTCTTTGCATCGCCGCTGCTGCAGAAGTCGCACAACGGGGGCATGTATCCGGGCAGCTTGGGCGAGAAGAAGGTGGGCTTTGTAGGGCTGGACCCTGGCACACCCGAGTCTTCCTGTGACGGGGCCCTGATGATTGCCGGTTCTGAGGGTGATGGCGGTGGCAAACATGGCTCGATCCTCAGCAAGCCTTGTTTGCCGCCTCCTGCCCAATGCCACTGCCATGAGGCTGTGGAACAAGCCAGGCGGAAGTAAGGAACCAGTCGGGGCGGTGGGAGAAGGGCACTCTGTGAGGGTTGGGTCCGACGCACATGGGGCTGCTGTCTCGCTTTCTGTGCCCTGCTGGGACTGGGCTGGACTGGGCACAGAGCCTCCTTGCTACTTCTTCCCCCGGGGACATCGGGAGTGCCCACCCAACCTACTGCTCATCCCGGGACACCTGCTGCCATCTCGCACTCTCAAGCCCATCGCCGTCCAGCTGGGCACGCCGAGCTCAGGCCTCGGCAGATGGAGGCTAGAGAGGAGCAATAGCGTGGCTGCCTGGCTCCTCTGCCTGAGGGTGTGTGCGAGAAGAGGCGCGCCCGGCTTGGTAAGCTGTGGTTCGCCCGCAGAAGGAGCAGAAGGATGGAGGAGGAAGAATGGCCAGGGATGGGTGCAGGGCTGCCCACAGGGGGAATCTTACCAGCCCCAGCCTGGAGGGGGGAGAGGCCGAGGGAGTATGAAGGGAGGCATCCCAGCACACCCAGCTGGCCGGCAACGGGCTAGAGAGTGCGGGATGGCGACAGCTGCCCTGGGACGAGCAGTAGGTGGGGTGGGCAATCCCAATGTCCATGGGGGAAGAAGCCGTGAGGAGGCTACGCATCCCGTCCAGTCCAGCCCAGTCCCGGCACAGCATGGAAAGCCAGGCAGCAGCCCTATATGCCTCACCATGCACGAGTGCACCCCTGTCCTGCCAGGCAAGTGGAGCCATGGCATCTTTGGCAGAAGAGCGCAGGTGGGCAGCGGAAGGCATGAGGAGCCCCGATCCCAGCACAGCCCCTCCCCACTCTCCTCCTACCCCCCCTCAGAAGAGCTGCAGGGCTCAGGAGCCTCCCCCCATGTCCCCCACCCGCTGAGCAAGATGCCCTCGTCCCCACTGCCCCATCTGCCAGAGCAACATTGAGCTGGCCATGCCCACCCTGGCCATGCCCATCCAGTCTGCCATTTCCGTCGTAGCCATGCCCACCCAGTGGGCCACACCCACCTGGCAATACATAAGTGGGTTTTGGATTACAGTTTGGGGACTCGGTCTCTAAAGGTTCACCCCCTAGTCCTTCTTTTCTCTAGACTAGCTATACTCAATTCCTGCAACCATTCTTGATAGGTTTTAGTCCCCATAATAATTTTAGTTGCTCTTCTCTGCACTTTTTCCAAAGTCTCAACATCTTTTCTATAATGTGGTGATCCAAAACTGGATGAAGTATTCCAAGTGTAGACTTACAAAGGCTTTATAAAGAGGAACTAATACTTCATGTGATCTTGACTCTATGCTTCTGTTTATGCAACCAAGGATCGCATTAGCTGCTGCCAGGCTGCTGGCTCTTATTTAAGTGATTGTCTACCAGGATTCCAAGATTCCTCTCCCAGTTACTGTTTTTTCATCTAATATGTACTTGAACATTTTACTAAATATCCTATTTTTCTCTGAAAACTGTCTAAAAGACAAACATCCTGCAAGATTAAAGGCCACCAAGATAAGGAGAACTCACTTCCAAATTCACAATTCATTGTACATGCAGCCTTGGAAATTAAGACTGGAAATTAACATTCAGACGTCATAGGCCATCCACAATGCTTGCCTTAGGGCCATGGTGGCGAACCTATGGCACGCGTGCCACAGGCAGCATGCGGAGCCGTCCCTGTGGGCACGCACGCCATTGCCCTGGAAGGAGGCAGGACCAGACTGCTCCCCTCCATGTGCACATGCGCTCTCGGCTCTCTTTCTCTCTGTACTGAGAGCCAGGGAACAACTGCAAGAGCTGGGCGGATCTGGGCTGGATGGTGGAGGCAGCTGCCAGCACGAGTCCAAGTAAGCCTCCGGAGCAATTTTTGCTGCACCCCACCAGCCCGGTCCAGACTCTGGAAGCCTGGAAAAGGCCTCTGCCACCTGAATCAGCTGTGGGGGGCCACGAAATCCCCCAACCACCACGCAGATCGCCCTGCCGCTGCCGCATTTTTCCCCGACAGCCATGCAGATCGTGCTGCCACCACCGTTCCCCCGCCATGTGGATCACGTGCCACTGCCCCCACCCGCTGTGCGAATCGTGCCATTTCCCCCCCCACCCACCGCATTTTCCAGATCTGGGTGGCAGAAGCATTTTCGAGGTCTCCCGCACCCCTAAAACTGCCCCCTGGCCATGAATGCGAGCTCCAGAGGCTTCAAAAATGTTTCTGCCGCCCAGATCAGTAGAGAGAAAGAGAGATTGAGCAGGGAAGCAAAAGTGTGGTGAAAGGAAAGCATTGCAGAGTAAGCAAACTTACAAAAAGGGGATCTTTCTCTCTGTCTCACACACACACACCACTTCCCCCACCCCCTTCAATATTATNCCCACTCCCTTTAATATCTCTTCCCCTACCCCCTTTAATATCATCCCTCCACCCCCTTTAATATCATCCCTCCACCCCCTTTAATATCAGTGAGGCTCCTCCAGTGCACCATGATCCGGTGCTCACCCCAGTCCCATCCCCCCTCCGCCGGAGACCCTCAGATCTGCCCCAGTCCTGCCCAGCTCTGCACAAGTGTCCCTGACGCAAGTGATGTCAAGCTGGCCATGCCCACAGCAGCCATGACCACCCAGTGGGCCACGCCCATCCGGCACCCAACGATAAATAAGTGGGGTTTGGGTTGCAGTTTGGGCACTCGGTCTCTAAAAGGTTCGCCATCACTGAACTAAAATAACAGAATCATAGGGTTGAAAAGGACTAATTTATTTATTTGGACCTTTCCTTTCAGTGGTTTGTATCGACACCTCCAGGTGCTTCTGTACATTTTATCATTAGATGAGTTGTTCAGGCCGATTGGGCATCTTTTAAACAGGTAGGGTCAGTGGTGGGATTCAGCCAGTTTGCACCACTTCGGCAGAACCGGTAACTAATTTTTTGTTTCCCAGGCCCAGAATGGACTTCTGGAAGCAGCATCCACACAGAGAACCAGTTGTTCACATATTTGAATCCCACCACTGGGTAGGGTCAATATAAATCCATTGCTATATATATTGAAGATATTTCATTTTCTTCTTTTTTTCCAAGCAAATTTTGGATTTCAATTAACCAATTTCTTAACCATGTATTCCTTTCATAGTTGCTAATCAATGTTTTCCCAATATGGCCTTGATCAAAATATTGGCTTTTTTCAGTCAGCTCATCTAGCCACAGCATAATAATTCCTTGATAAGAGCAATTTACTCTTTTGTATTCATTAACTTCATCTGGCTTCCAACCAATTAATGAAATAGTTTAAATAATTATGAGCTCTACTAGTATTGAAATAAGATTTTCTCTCTTATTCTGACACCATTTCAGAATAGTCTCAAAAGTATAGAAAATATACCTGCCACCATTTGCTACTGGAGTAATGACAGATGAATAGTAAAGATAATAAAGACCAGATAGAATTAGCAATAGAGACAGCAAATTTTCTTCTCCTATTGTTTTCTGCCAACGCAGGCATGGATCTATAACAGCTTCATTCAGAAATACCACTGACAAAACTACCCAGTGCCCCTGAGACAAAACTGGGCATCCGTGCAGCAGTTGGGAGTTATTCTTTTCAGTTAAGTTTTTGGCCAGCACTAGAAGAATTATAAGAAAGTATCATTCATCTTCAGGATGAATTTGCTTTAGGCAAATTCAAGTTGTTTTCTTTTGAAGGTGTAGTATACTGTATGAGAGAGAGAGAGAGAGAGAGAGAGAGAGAGAGAGAGAGAGAGAGAGAGAGAGATTAAATAAATATATAATTGGACACCTACCTCAAACCATTGTCCATGAGACTGCATTTTCAGTATGACACAGGGATCTGGTTTAGAGAGGGCATCTCTGTCAGAAATGCCTTTGCATGCCACTCTCAATTCTACCTTGGTCAGGCAGGGGCTGCTAAAGATTCCCAGAGTATTGGCTGCTGATTCATAGATGTTACTCATTTTTTTCATTATCTGTGAGGAGGGAAAAAAGAGAATAAAATCATTTTAAAACAATACTACATTCTATGATCCCTCTGAAAGTTTTGCCTACAATTAATTCTCTAAACAGAGGTAATTATCAGTGTCCAAATTGTTCACAAGGTATGGTGACTTAGAATAAGAGTCATTCAGTACATCACAGAGATTTCTTTCAACAGGATCACATGTTGACATTCCAGATATATCATACAGAGAATAAACTAGCCACCGAGGCCAGACCTCCCCAACTGATGTGCTCAGGATAAAAATCTCATTATATTCTAGATTGGGTAGGTTGTTGGGAATTATGGGTGTCTTGCTCAACCTATCTGGAAGATACTAGATTGAGCAAAAACTGATTTGTAACGTTTAGATCAGATTTTTAAAACACTGATATATGTCAAGGGTCTGGCCAAAATCATAAATCTTTTGAGACACAAATAAGAAAATTCATATATCCATGACTTACTGCAGAGGTCCCCAACCTTTTGGGCACCAGGGACCGGTGCCATGGAGAAAGGTTTTTCCGTGGACCAGAGGGAGTGTGGTTTTGAATATTGCCTACATCCCAAGGATGGACCTTTGCTTGTTTGTGCAGCCCGCTTGTTGGCATGCTGCAGACCAGTGCCGATCCACAAACCGGGGATTGGGCACTCCTGACCTACTGAACTAGCACAATTTTATGAAAAGTGCATTTTTAAATTAATCTGTGCTATCACTGTCTGTTGTGAATATCTTAAAAATGGTTATCTAAGGACTTCATTATGATTTTTAATGAATTTAGCTGGTCTTTTTCTAATTACTGTTTCAAATTCATGTTGAGGTAAAACGGTTTTAAGAGTTATTTCAAAGTGGCACTTGTTTCCTCTAAAACAGGGGTCTCAAACCCCTGGTCCAAGGAACGGCACCAGTCTGTAGCATGCCAGCAACCGATCTGTGCAAACAAGCGAAGCCTCATTCATGGGATGCAGGCAGCATGCGAAACTTTGCCTCCTCCGATATGCGGAAAAAACTTTCTCCATGGAACCAGTCCCTGGTGCCCAAAAGCTTGGGAGCCACTGCTGTAAAAGATGCATTGCTGATACAGTACAGGAACTATGTTTTTTTAAAACAGTGAAAGTAGTATTTCTCAAAGGAGTTAAAAGTTGATTCTCTTCAAGCTTAGGTTTTGAACAAATTGAAATACTAGTCTTTTGAAAGTCTTCTATGAATGGAAGATAGAATTGGATATGGAATTAGATAGCACAGCCTGTGTGGAATAGAAATAATGTCCTCAGGGCTATGAGATATCCAACTTGTTGCCTGCACAAAACTGATCTCACTAGATCTTTTTAGATAGCTGCAAGGCAATTTCTGCATGGAGGAGACAAAGGATTCTTCTTTTCTTCTCAAGGTGAAGCTTATTATGTTATTGAGCAGGGGTGAGCAACTTGTAGGCTTTTTGTGTGGGTCCTGAACCTTTGAAAAATCACAGCACAGAAACAAAAGAGAGACACAGAAAGACAATGGAAACAAATGAAATCAATAACACACATAGCCCAATCTTCCTCTCCTGGAAATCACAGCTTCTGCTTTTGTGAGGAATGTGCATGTTTGTGTGTTTGTTTGTGTATGTGTGAGAGAGATAGCATCATTTGATTCACTTCTAAAGTTCTTGGCCATTCTTCCAAATTGAAAAAAAGCACTGGGTGTATATACAATAAATTCAAGGCAAGGAATTAGGAGAGAGAGCAGATATGTATGTATGTATGTATGTATGTATGTATGTATACATATATGCATGTATGTGTACACAAACGCACACACACATCTGCTTGCCCTGAACCTCTTATTTGTGTTGTTGCAGCTCTCCTTCTCCTCTCCTGTCACAGAATACACAATCTCTCCAGTAGACTATGGTAAACCATTAATTCACCCTATCTCTTAAGCAGCTACTCCTATCATGCCTCCTTTTAGTATTTCATAATAGTTTCTCTTTTTTCTAGCATGGTGACAAAATCTGTTTTGCAATTTTTTAAATGTTTTCTTCCCCCCACAATAACCTTCTACATCTAATTCATAGGGAGTTTCAGAAACTCTTAACAATTTATCTTGGTGATGTTTTGAGTTTATTTTTTTAAACTGAAGCTAGTAGAGGATGCTACTGTTATTTTCTATTATGCAAACATGAAACACACATTCCTTTGTGACTGAATAAGTGAAAAATCACATGCCATCCATAAAAATGTTACCAAATTCTTTCCTCCCATGAAATAATTTTTTAAAAAGCATCTCTTTCACTTTTTCAAAATGAGTAATAGGAAAATAGCAGGAAGAAATAGAACAATTATGGAAAATATATGTTACATGCTCCTCAAATCACCTCTAAGTAGCACAAACCTCTCCCTTAAGAGACTTAATTTACCTATTTTATTTTTTTCAATAAATGGGAGAAAATCCTCTATCTCATTGCATCATGGTCACATTCCCTGAAGCTCTTGGGAGCTGCCACACATCAAAACCAAAAATCTAAACAAGAATATGCCTCTTCTTTATAAACAGGTTCCCCAGTTTTGAAAGGATATTTTCAAATAAGAAAAGATTTCAAACAGAACATTTTCTGCAAGATGAAATATACAGCTGCACAATTTTAAGAACTTAAGAACAGCTGGTTGGATAAGACTATAGTATACTCTGGTCCAATAATTTGTAGTCAACTAGATGCCCAAGGGAAGCTATAAAAAAACATACCATTCCTGAATCTTCAGGTTAATGAATAGCTCTGGGATTACAAGATTATTATAATTCTATAAAACTCAAGGCTTCTGGTTTTGTACAGTAATTCAGCAGCCGAGGGATCGCGGGGCTCCGCACCCTATGGCCGATTTTTTTCTGTTTGGGGACCCTAAATGGGCCTAAACTTGCCCCAGAGAGGTGACAAAGGAGGGGTGCCCTGCTGACCATGGAAAAATAGTGGTCAATCCGGTTGTCCGGGGAAAGCCCTCCAGAAACCAGCAGAAGAAAGGCTAGTTTCACTCCAGAGTCTAGCCCAAGCTACAAGCAGCTGAAGCCAAAAAGCACTAATTTAAGCTTGATCATAAACAACGTGTTTGGAACTGGGTAAGAATACCGAATCTCTCTCTTCTATTTGATAATTGATTTCCTGGAAAAAAAATCCCCAAGAAGCAAAAATCCTCCAAAAGTGAGAAGGAGGGGACTTTTGTTCCATCCTCCCACAGGTGGAGAAAAACTTGCAGGAAATATTGGACATGGAAAATATAACCCACACTTCAAGATTGCAAAATAAGTCTGAGGACAAGAAATTTTTTTGACAAAATGGATTATAGAGCTGTCAGGAGAACTATGAGAACTTGACAGACAAAAAATGATAAGAGAAATTAAGAGAGAAAAAAAGAAAAAGATTTTCAATGAATATGAAGGAGCAAAACATTCCTACAAAAACATCTTACTTGACTTTTCTCTTGTACCTACAACAACATCTACAAGACTATGGGAAGACCTTCTGGTCCAATGGAGCATACTGATTAGGAAAGATGTTTGGCAAAAAAAAGAGGCTAAAGTTAGAATTAAGAAATTAGATGATGGGTTTATCAAATGGAATATCTAAAGATTAAACACCTGTTTGAATATGGTTAAAGAAATAGAAAAATTTTGGATATAAATTAATTTTAGTTTAAGAGGGATGGGCCCCTGAAGTAACATAGTATTTTTATGATATGAGAAATATAAAAATGTTGGGATGGTTTATATGAGGGAAATGTTTTAGATACTTAAATGTAATTGATTTTGAAAAAAATTCAGTTGATAAGAATGTTTTGAATAGATTTAAAAGATTAGATGATTGGATTTATTAGATGGAATACTTAAAGATTAAACATTTGTTTGAATATGGTTAAAAAGAATAGAAAAATTCTGGATATAAATGTATTTTAGCTTAAGAGGGACATGTTTCTCAAGTAGCATACTATTTCCTTTTTTTCTTCTCTTTTTTGTTTTTGTTTTAAGATATGAGAAATGTAAAATGTAAAACTATCTATGAATTGAAAATGAAAACAAAGAAGGAACAGATAAATCAGAAGCTCAACTAAAGAAATATCCATAGAATATCTCCACAGATTTCATTCAATTGGGCAGCTAGAATAGACAGGAAAAAAATAGCCAGAGTTTTCTAATGAAATGGAAAGATTAAGTTTCAAGCCATTATATTTCCCTGAACACAATTGGCAAAACATAACTTAATTCGCATTCCTGTATATATTTATCTGGGACAAATTTTCACTGAAATTATTTTTGAATAGACATGCATTGGCTTGGACTATAAAACATATATTCCTAAGCATGTGAAAGCAAGTTGCACTCATCTAATTGCACTGTAAAATATATATTTCAGCATTACAGTTTCCCAACATCCTAGTAATTAATGCTATACTGGAACAAAAGGATATTAAATGCAATCCCTAGTTAATCTGTCCAATTTTTTTCACACAAAGTAGGAACTATATAGTTCTCTATGCCCTATATTAATGATTCAAATGGTGGAAGACAGTTGAGAACAGGAGACCAAAAGCAAGATAACAGTCTTATGCTATTGTTTTCATAATGTTCTAAAGTTAGAAGATAACAAAATCTTTTCTCAATGTGATTTTTTTTTGTTTTGTACACCAAACCAATTTGTTTTCCTTCCGCATTCAGTCCCCAGCTTGCCCCAGCTTGCCCACTTCTTAACCATCTGACATGTCATTCCTCCTGATTCCTACATAGATTAACTGTTGATTATTAAACAAATTTGTTATCTGGTGTTTTTTTTTAGAATAAATACCAAAAAGTTATTTTTATTGTATCTTAGAATTGTTGCTTCACCATAAACATATAGCTATATGCTTTGAATTAATTTTTCAAATAAACAAATCTTAATGATTTTTTATTTGGATCAGTCCATTCAATGAGATTCATGCTCAAAATGAACATTGACAAGAACAGAGGAATACTTTTTCAAAACTAAAGAAAAGAAGCATAGAACAGATAAAAAACAGAATTATAGCAGTAGCAGGGAGCTTGTTAAAAGTTTGGCTGAAAATGTTGTTTGTATCAATCATCTTACTCCAGAGACATTAAGTGAACCTAGAAAGAATTCAAAATCAGGATAGTGCTGCATAAAAGTTTGCCTCAGATTTTCACCAATTTTTCTTCTAAAGCAGATAGTCATGTTATATGGTCTTGAGTCTTTAACATACATTTTGTATAAGTTCATATTGAAGAAAGGAGTTTTATTTCAGGTGTCATGACGCCAAACGCTTCGTGGTTTTTATCCACGAGAACCTAAACTTTTAATTTTAGTTGTTTTTATTAAAAATAATAAAGTCAGGATACAAATAGATATATCCATTCATATATTCATACACACATACATACATACATACATACATACATACATACATACATACATCCTGATTTATAATGAATAGCAATTCACAATGCATTTTCACCTCGGCAGCAATTCAGCACTTTGAGAAATTTTTCACCTTGTTGCTTATTGCTGCTGTGAACATTTTTTTATTCATATGCTATCTTTTAGAATATTTAAAATTTTTACATACCCTAATTTGGATGCTGTAGGCCTTACTATAGTGTCTAATAGTTTATTTTGTAAAAACTAAATTTTGACACTCTAATTTTGTAAGGTATGGAGCTATCAGAAAAATAAGATATGTGCTACTAGTTATGTGTGCAAGGAATCCATATAAAGGTAAAGGCTCCCAATTTTCTGACTAATTGTTGAATACTTTTCATGCTAGTTTGTAATGTATGTAATGATAGTAGGAAATCTAGCCTTTCTACTACATTCAACTTATTGTTGCCATTGAACTTATGTTTATTAATTCATATCTGAGCAAAAGCATATGTTGGCATAGATTAGATAGATATACAGATAGAATAATATATACAATAAGTGCATTGTATGTAAAAAATCCAAAAAGATACTTAAAGAAGAACAGGATGTTTCTTCGTATCATTAACATACATTTTGTGTAAGTTCATATTGAAGAAAACAGTTTTATTTCTGGTATCATGACCCCAAATAACTCATGGTTTTTTCCATGAGAACCTGCTTTTTTAATTGGCCCCAGAAATAAATTAGAAGCCAATGAAGTTATTTCAAATCTTGTCTTTATGGTATGTATGTATGTATGTATATATGTATGTATGTATGTATGTACACACACACACACACACACACACACACACGCATCACATTTGAGACCTGGTCCTTTACTTTTACTTGAAGTTCCGTATCACTCAAGTCTCTAGAATAAACAGAACGGTGACTTGTAATTAAAGAGTTTTGAAGTTGGTGTGATGTCTAGTTGCCATAATTCCACCTACACTATGTATTCACTTTATATGTTTGAAAATATTGGTTCAATGCTGCGCTGAACTTGCACATAAGTATGCATCAGATTATCAGTCAGAGAGCAAAGCTGATACATTTTATGCATACTAATGACTGAAATCCACTGAAGCAAACATTAACTTTAGTTTTCTTTTTCAATGCAATTATAATACAACAATGGTTTGTAAGAAGTTTCATTCTGATGATCCACAAATAATTTTTCTATGTTCATTTTTCTGGTTTGCCTATCAATTCATTTTACAGATGGCAAATCACAGAGGTTAAGCAATTTATTCAAAGACTTTATCACTGCATCTTAAGTTCACATAGGTTTCTGTATATTTAACAGCAAATGAAGACATGTTACTTACAAAATTCAAGATTGTAATATATAATTATTCACAATCAGAGACCATACTATAATACTACTTGAATAAGACTTGTAAGATTCTTGGCTGTTTTGCTGTACAGATTTTTACACGAAATTCTAACCCAGTTCACCAAAACATATTACAGTCATACAAAAGCAGTGCAACTTAAGAATCTGACATGTTAATATAGGGCTGGAATGGAATAGCATTGCAATTTGCTATACAGGAATGCAATTTCATGGTTGTTTTTATACCTTTGGTGGAAGTTCAATTCATCTCAATAAGATCTTGCCAATAGATCTTTTCCATAGATATTACAAAAAGCTTTCATCAAGAGAGACAATTTCATTTATCCCACCTGTTCAGAAGATAAGTTCAAGATCCAGAAGGCTCTTGACAGACCTGGGTCCTATCTAACAAGATATAGTTCAGTGATAACAAAAGTTCTCCAGTTTGGCAGACAAAACTAAATACATAGACATAGAATAGATGGTACCTGGCTCAACAAAGTAACTGTGACAGGGATCTAGGTGTTCCAGTGGACCATCACTTAAATATGAATTGGTGGTGTGCAGCTCAGGCAATGTGGTTCTAAGCTGCATCAACAGATGGATAGCATCAAGTCAATAAAAAGTGATAGCACCGTTTTACAGCATGCTGGTGAGACCACACTTGGAATACTGCATCCAGTTCTGGTCACCACAATACAAAAAAGTTGAGACTCTGGAAACTGTACAGAAAATAATAACAAAGATGATAAAGGGTCTGGAGACTAAATTGTATAACAAAGGACCTAGGTATGTCTAACCTATTGAAGGAACCTACATATTTCTAGCCTATCGAAGAGAAGGAATGGGGGGACATGATAAGTATCTTCCAATACTTCAAGAGCTGTCACAAAGAAGAGAGGATGATTTATTCTCTTAGGGCACCAGAGGACAGGACAAGAAATAACAGCTGGAAGCTTGTCAAAAGAGATCCAATCTAGAAGTCAGGAGAAATTTTCTGACAGTGACAAAAATTACTCAATGGAATAGCTTATCTCCTGGGATTCTGGGTGCTCTATCACTGGAGATTTTCAAAAATAGACTGGACAACCATTTGGCTGGGATGGTATAAGAGTTCTGCCTTGAGCAGGCAGTTGGACTAAAAGACTCTTCCTATGATTCTATGATTTCTATGATTTTGGTTACACTTGAAGAAATGTATTTCAATAAATATAATCTGCTGGAGCAAGCAGATACCTATTTCAGGACAATGGCCAGCTCCAATGAATGTTTTATTGTACTTTGATATGCCAGCTTCTCATAGTGACTATGTTGTGTATTTGTTAAGAATGAAAATGTGAGGTAAAGCAAGATATTAATTATTTCTGTATATCTGAAAAATTAACCGTTGGATCTAATCAGAAACATCAATTTTGGAATACATTAGTGACTTCAATCTGCCTCAATTACAGGTAATCAGTATTAACATTATGCTTTCTTGTTCACCAAACCAAAAGGCAGCACTGGGCCATGAATCATTATATACAGATGTTATAATAAGACCTATTTCAATAAAATAGTATCATCTCTTTGAAAGAAAGTGAGAAAAAAATGGAAGAATCATGAGATTTGTAAAAATAAACAAACAAAGATCCTCTGGTTTATAGAGCAATCTAAGACATTTTCACCTCAGTAGCAATTAAACATCTTTGAGAAATTTTTGTTGTTTGTGGCTGCTGTGGACATATTTTTATTCATAAGCAATCTTTCAGAATCTTTGAAAATTTTACATATCCTAATTTGAATGCTGAAGGTCTTATTGAAATATCTAGTACTTTATTTTATAAACACTAAATTTATGACACTCTAAATTCTGTAAGTTGTGGAGACATCAGAAAAATAACAAACATGCTACTTGATAATACATGCAAGGAATCTATATAAAGACACAAATGATGTTACCTAGCTTGTAATTAAATCACTTGCAAGAAAACTATCTGAAAGAAAACCACCAAGCTCAGAGAGCACGAAGGATACATAGTTCCATCTGAGCTACAAATATTCTCTTCTATCAGAAATTATGTTTATTATCTCATATCTGAGCAATAATGTACATTGACAAAGGTAGATAGATAGATAGATAGGTAGGTAGGTAGGTAGGTAGGTAGATAGATAGATAGATAGATAGATAGATAGACAGACAGACAGACAGACAGACAGACAGACAGACAGACAGACAGACAGACAGATAGATAGATAGATAGATAGATAGATAGATAGATAGATAGATAGATAGAATAAATGTACTGTATGTATAAGTAGTTAAGTAGATAAGTACCCTAAGAGATACTTAAAGCCTTAAAGAAAAACAAGAAATTCCTAGGTCCTATTCCTATTCTTAGGCATTAAACTGTAGCCTGTGTCTTGTTGAAACTTCTGCTAAAAGCCCTGGAGCCTATTGCAATCTGTGAGTACAAAAAATAGTACTAATTTTGAGACACATTACACATAGGGTTGCCAGGTCTGCTTCCCAAAAATAGCGGACAAGCGGGGGGGGGGGGGGTTAAGTAGTAAAAAAGTAGACTGTACAGCTTTAGATTACGTACCATTTCATCATAAAGCTTTTGAATAAAAAAATGTCCACTATTTTGTGAAAAAAAATAGTGAACATAATGTGAAAAAAGTGGACTATCCACTCAAATAGTGGATACCTGGCAACCCTAATAACACACAAAAATGATTGTATAACCTAAAGTAGGCCAAAATAATATTTACAAAGACATTCTGGGTTTGCATTTTCTGATATGATCCAGTCTTGTCAATTTGCATCACTGCCCGGCTGCAATCCTTTCTCCCAAATATTAAGTACAGTTCTCAGTTATTAGAAAGTTGTCCACATCAGTATTAATGCACTTTAAAATTATTTCCAGTTTTGTAGTTAAGGATTCTCACTAAAAAGTGAGAAACATTTTCTAACAGTTTAACAAATATCAGCTTTTTAATAACATCAGGTATTTTGTCATCTACAATTCAAAGCAACTATATAAAGGAGAGCTAAAAAAAAAGTATTCTTTATAGGCTAGCTGTGATCAGTCTCTATGGTGATAACACTCCAGCTTATTAAAATTATCTCTGTTAATAAAAGAAAATATAAACTGTCAGCAATAAATGGAATACAATATTGTTGCTTATTATGAAAAAGGCAAGAGGTGAACTACAGCCTTCCAAAGAAAAAGTCAATTCCATAAAAAATAATTCACCCTATTGTATTTCCATCCATATGCAATGAAGTCACAATCAGGGATAATTATTTAAGATGACATCTCTGAAACAAAAAAACCCTCTTTGCATCATGAGTACCATTAATACATTCGTTGAGACAACAACATAAGAAGAATTACCAATTACTTAATTGTTAATACTAAGAAACCTTTTGCCATAGCTAATGTAACTGGAAAGTCTTAGAACAAAGAGCAAATCCTATAAATAGAAATATCCTTATTGAAAGCACCAAGAGCTGATTACCATATAATCAATTTTGAAATATTAACTTACAATGAGGAAACACAGTGAAAAGAAATGATGATACTGGATGTTTAACAGGAGAAGCTATATGAATTTGGCTTAACTCAAAAGGAAAGAAAGCCGTTGGTGGTTGTATTTTCATGCTTAAGGGGAAACTGTCTTATCTCTTTCAACTAAATTATTTGTATCTTCATTATAAATATAGCTGGTGGTGACATGACAATTTTTCCTCATAACTGATAAAGAACTGGTTTATTCTTATGTTTTGATGACTGAGATAAGGAGGATGCTCAAGTCAGGGAGAGGCAGGTTTTGGGGGTCAGGAAGCACTTTTGGGATTTTCAGGGTATGTTGTGTGGGTTCCTACAACAATGCAGGTTTCTGTCTCAGCTTAGCTTTTGAATAAGAACATATATACCGATAGTCCTCGCTTAACGACTGGTTGCTTAGCGAACATTTGAAGATATGACGGACAATCCTATTTCAGAGTTAGGATAGACTCATCACAATAATCTGATTGCATTTTGGTTGCTTGACTACCAAATGGCATGTACAGCCACTTCCAACATCCCATGGATACATGAGCATCATTTTCATTGTTTTTTGCCAGTTTTTGACATTTCTGTCCAATTTCCAGCAAAAAAAAACAGCCATTGGACAAAATGGATTCGTTTTAATGACCATGGAGTTTGTTTAATGACCACCACAAAAAAGGTCATAAAATTGGTTGGAATCATGTGGTGACCTGCTTAATAACTACAACTTATGATCATAATTCCAGGTTCAATTCAGTCATAAGTCAAGCACTTACAAATTACTTACAAAAAGTTTGGGCTATTGAAATTGCTGCTTGGGAAATAATCCTATATTTCATTTTGTATAAAATAATTCCACCATTTTCCCATTCCCACAGAATATGGAGAGTACTAGAATTATCTAAGGTTGTAAGATACAGTAGATGATAAAATTACTACTTAATTAAAGCCCCCCCAGGAGGGGCATAGTTTCATTTACAAAGGATGTTAGCATGTGTTTAACATATTTGGCACCGTTTATCGGATTAAAAAACTTTCTGGGTGTCACAGCATGATCTTCTATAAACTAAGCACTATTTCAGGGATACTTAAACTACAAGAATATAAACAAATATTGAACAATAATGTCAGAGAGGATGTAGTATGTATCACATTGGCTAGTTTTGCACAATAGATAAAATATGGGTCTGTATATTGTGCCAGGCCAGCGATTATGGTTAGAGTGAGGAATATCTGCATAGAAGAGAGAAAAAGGAAAATTATTTATGCCATCTTTAATTCCTCGAACAAAAGAACAAAAGAAGATGAATGTGATAGACCAAGCAAAACAAATCAAGTAAGTACCGACACATTTCAATGGCTTTAATTTTTTTGATGTGGTTGTTGAAAATGGATTACAAAGCCTATAAACGCCGGCAGTTTTTGGCCGGATGAAAGCTTAGTGACTCTTCTTAATCACAGGCTTGTTTATATTAAACAGGCTGGTTTATTATATCCTGGTGTTCATTTTTTCTTTTATTTGTTAATATATATATTAACCTCAAAAAACATATATATATATATATATATATATATATATATATATATATATATATATATATATATAT
>NW_015386253.1:3915279-3996328 GCF_001527695.2 Protobothrops mucrosquamatus | reverse complement strand
ATATATATATATATATATATATATATATATATATATATATATATATATATATATATATATATATATATATATATATATATATATATAAAAATTTTATGCTAAAAATTTTATGCTGCCCATCTCCCTTACATGGTGACTCTGGGTGGCTGATAATTATAAAACAAGTAAAAAAATTAAAAATTAAAAGTGCCCCATCTTAAATGAGTAAAAATAAGATTTTCCAATTAGCTAGTGCAAATGGTAGATCTATCTTATCTTTATAAATCATTATTTGGAAGAGATTGTTTTCATTATTTTACCATACCATATTGTACTGTGCTGCAGTATTCAAGCTGAAGTAGACCAGGGCTTTTCAACCAGTGGTACGGGTACCACTTGTGATACATTGGCACCTGGCAGGTGGTACGTGACCATCCTAGAAAAGAGGTAGTGGGCGGGAATGAGCTGAACCGGTGGCAGTACCGCTCAAGCCTGAGTGAGAGATGGCTGGAGCTGCAGGGCTATCAGGTCTCAGCGGAAGCACCAGGATCAGTGCCGCTTTCCAGCTGATCGGCACTTCTTCAGGGCTGTTAGGCCTCAGTGGAAACGCCAGAATCAGCGCCAGGCTCCAGCTGGAGCTTGGTGCTGATCCTGATGCTTCTGCTGAGCCTTGAAGAAGCACCAATCAGCTGGAAAGCAGCACTGATCCTGGCACTTCTGCTGAGCCCAGAAGAAGTGCCGATCAGCTGGAATGTTGCAGCATCTCCAGGGTCTTGTGATTTACATTCAGATGCTTGGCAACTGATTCATATTTATGATGATCACAGTGTCCCAGGATCATGTGAAGTGACCAAAACCTGCTGCAACCACCCAGCAGACAGGGGGAATAAAAACCAAACACCCCCCCACCCCACCCCCGCTGCCAATCCTCAACAGAAATGCTCACAACAATGAAAACCTCGGACAGGAGGAAGAGCACCGCTGGACGAGCAGGCAGGTGTCTTGCTCAGCTGTGGCTTGGGGGGCACTTTTTTCAGTGCCATTGTAACTTCGAACAGTCACTAAGCTAACTGTTGTAAGTCGAGGACTACCTGTACTTTATCACTTTTTTCTTTTTTGGGGGGGGGCATCAAGTTTTTGTCACCTTGCTAGGCGACTGGTGGTACTCGGATATTGCCTTATCTTAAAAGTGGTATAATGGGTGAAAAGGTTGAAAAGCCCTAAAGTAGACTATAAAATATGGTTATATAAAAAAGTACACTGGCATATATTGCCACTTTGCTAGCTTCATTCCTTCTCTCCCAAATACACAGAATTGAGCTATAAATGTTTTTTGCATAACAAATTCTAACTATTAAGAGAATAGCATTTTGTATTCAATATTGTGCTCAGAAACAGTTTATAGATGATCATAAACCTATATCAAATAAAGCTGTAAATCACCATTTTAATTAACATGCTTACAACTGCAATAAAACAGGCTGAATAGTTTATTTAGTTCTGGTCATGTCATAGATTTTATTGAAGAACCATTTGCAAATAAAAAGATAATTCAATCCAAAAAGTATATCATATTATTGCAGAAACTTGCTTTTTATTTGCAACAAAATGTTGCTCAGAGCTCAATACATTGGCAAGACTGCAATTATACAAAACTTGTTGGTCAAAGTGCAGGATGCAAATATATACTCAGAATAATGTAGTTTCATGTAGCATTAAAATTCTATCTATTGGATATAGTATCAAAATCCTGCAAAATACACGAGGGCCTTCAAAAAAAGAATTGTAGTAGAAGAAACTACAAAGCATTAAAATACAATACTGTTATGGATTTTTAAAAGTACCCACTTTCAAAGTCTCCCAGGTATTGAGATTGTTATTTCTTTCCTTGCCTAATAAAAACTGCTCGTTTTCAAGATACCACACAGGCTTTTATTACTGCAAGCTAATGGGATTGGATCCCTTGGTAGAATTTTGGTGAATAAGAAACTGTAGACCTAAGGTGAATTCAAGTCAATTTCACAGCCTTCCAAGATCTAAAGAGGAACTCTTTAAATATTATTCAGTGAATGCTGTATGAAACACAGTTGCCAGGAGTCAAAACTGAGTTGAAAGGACAGTTGCACTGTCATCACTGCCAAACAGCTGATCTGTGCATCAGGAGCAGTGGCCAGTTTCACGCCCTTTGCTATTCCTTTGTCTTTGGCATCACTCCTTCTTTATTGCCTGTATCCAAGGCAACTCCCTCCTCCCAACCTTGGTATATCACTTCAGACTGCCTTTCTATTGGGAGTTCCAGGTGATGGCCATAATACTGCTATTGTATCCCCCAACAAACAAGGAACTTGCTGGAATAGTCCAAACTTTCCAGTGAATTTCCATGAATTAATGGTGAAACTTGAACCTGAGTTTCTCTGGTCCCCACTCAATATTTTAACCACCACTTTGTTTAAAAAAAACAAAGAAAAGTCTGAAGCCCTATCTATGTGTACTACCAAACAGCACTAGCTATAATTTTGTTCTACTAATTATAATCTTTGTTCTGCTTGAAACGATTAGTGAAGAAAAGATTACCCCACCCTTATTTTAAAATAAGATGGAGGTAGACTACTCATTAGCAAGCAGCACCATTTCTTTAGGAAGAAGAACATATAGCTATCAGCAGCTATGCTGGGTCTCTAAGAATTCCGAAAAAATGAACAGAGCTGGATTTGAAAGATCTTTTCCCAAATTGAAAATTAATTATATACTTTTTGTTGGTTCCTCTACTTTTTAGCCAGAGAAAATGGACAATAACAATGTAAAAAAGCTTAAAAAATTGATTCAAAATATATTGTTTGATAGAGGATTTTAAAGACCAATATTAAATTGAAACTGGAGCTTTTCCTTTTTAGGTTAATGGATAAACAGTTAGAAAAAACTGTTCCTTACTGTGCATTATTTCAATATATAATTACTGTGGCAATATTACTACATGCACAGAGCTGGAAAGATTCCAAACTATCCTCTATGGAGGATTGGTTGTAAAGTTGACAGCTTTTGCTGAAATGACAAAACCAACTTCTTTGATTAGAGGAAAGACATTATATATATTTATTAGTGCCTGGAAGCCGCTTAAGAATGTTTGTGTAAAAATGAGAAAAATGTGCCTGTTTTAGGATTTTGATTATGTTTTTGATTATTAGACAGCATAGAACAGGGGTGTAAAACTCAATTTCATTGAGGGCCGCATCAGCATTGCGGTTGCCCTGGGGGTATGTGGCCAGGGTGGGTGCGGCCTACTGGGTGGGCATGGCTAGCTCTACATCGTTCACGTCAAGGGTGCCTGTGGGGGCTCAGCCTCTTGGCGCTGTGAGGAGAGTGCCCCACTGCCTGCCGAAACCCCTCCCCTGGAGCCCATCAAGCCGGATGTGTGAAGTAGGCCAGGGCCACTTGCTGGCCACTTCCAGGAGATGGTGCATTTCTTCATTCCTCACAAAGGGTGACACCTCCCCAGCATGCACCCAGGGGGTGGGGCCGATGCGGCAAGGGCTGGTTCCTCGCTGTTTCCAGACGGCCTTATGGAGCTAAGACTGAATACGTTTCAGCATAGATGGCCACCACAAAATTGTACATTGGCTCCTGGCTGGCCTGGGCCAGGGCCAAGGCAGTGGGGGCCGTTCCCTCACTGTTTCCAGGATGGCTTTGCGGGCCACATGAAACCACTTCGCGGACCGCATCCGGCCCCCGGGCCTTGTGTTTGACATGTCTGGCATAGAAGAAGAGTACTATGATGTAACTTTAGAGATATAAAATATATTTGTACTTATAACTTCTGTAAAGAGCATCAGAAGTCAATTCTTTATATCTTTTTTCTTTCTTTTCTATTTTTCTTCAATAATTTTTATTTTTTGGACTTTTTGCTTTATTCAATTTATTTCTTTTTCTTTTTTTTCAGTTTGTGTTACTTTTTATCTTCTTGTTTAAAATTTAAAACAAAATCTTGTTTTTAAAGTTTAAAATTTAAACTTTTAATGGAAGTTATATATAAAAGAAAACAAAAAAGGATGGGGAAATGTGTACTACTTCCAGAAATTCAGCACAGGTTTCTCTACATCATTACTGATGCCCTGGATGCACTCAGTCACTTTATTTCAATTCATTATTTACCATAATGAAGGCTAACTAAATAATTAAATTACAATACCCAGGTTATAACTTACTTTTATATAATACTGTTTAATAAGTTACCTTTATTTTTAAAGAAGGATATAAGGTAGTTTTGTTAAACATAGACATGAAAAACCCACAAAGAAAAGCCCTTGGCATTCCTCTATTCTACTTATCTAAAACATAGGTGTTTTTTTTACTCTGTCTGTGTATAAGCAGCTTCTGGCTAACCCTGAGCCAAATCCATACACAGAGTCCAACAATGGCAGGAGCAACCAGATGAGAAGAAAAGCAACATCTTGCCAATTTTTAAAAGTATGCTTTCAGTTGCAGAACTTAAAAGTAATTGAACAACCTAAAGCCTGTCAAGCATTTTTTCCTTCACTTCAGCAGATGCATTACATGTCATCAAGAACAACCCACACTCTCAAAGAAAGAAGAAATGGACATTTGACGTTATCTGTCTTTTACAAACAGCTCAGGTCTATTGTTAGCCATAAATTTAGCCTGTCAGTCACAGACAAAGGAAACAGGAATTCGGTGGCAGCCATGAGAATGATGTATGCCACATTCTTATTTCCAATGGCTAAAAAAAAGAAAATGTGCATTATTTAATTCTGATTACTCCATAAGAATTCTTCCAGTTTCAAACTATTCTAGAATTAAAATCTAGATATTTAATGTTTTGATTTTACAAATATGATTTTTAGAAATCTTAATTAGCAATGCATTATATCAAAAATATAGATTAATCATGTTGGTAATTAAATTATTAAGTATAGTTATTATTACCAACAAAATAAAGACTGGAAGGGTTTAATATTATATCAATAAATCTTTATAAGAAATTAATTATTGGCTCTCAGAAGTGAAAAAATAATTATACCACAGTCCAAATGTATTTAATGGAAGAATAGACAGTAATATCAATGCGTAATCCACTTACAGATAAATCCACTTAAAAATCTGCTTCCCCAACATAAGCAGGAAATGTAAACAGAAAATCCATTTATTTATCAAAATTTCAATCATTGGTGTTTCTGATACTATTTCTTTTTAATAGTGGAGAAATTACTTGATTCAATCCTACATTCACTTATATAACTATCTTAGAAATATTTTGTGTGTATTTTTCATTTATGAAAAAATGATAAAGACAAAGAAAATCTTATGAGAATAATAGGTTGATAAATAAGTGCTGAATTTTGAAAATGTAGAAATGACAAAAATCCACATCTATGAATGAGACAACCATACATGCACTTGAATATAGTGATTGATCATGTAGTGTTATCAGGTGGGGCCCCAGGAATGAAATAGTTCAGAAGCCAAGAGACCTCCTGAGCAACCAAGAGCAGAAAGAATGGGGATGACGAGAGACAAACATCTCTCATCTTTTTAGTCAAGTGACCCAAAGTATCCATTTCCCTCTCCATTTCATAAGAGTAAATTCATATCTGCTAATTAGGGTAGATTTGCCTCATCCTCTAGTTAAATATTGAGTTGGACATGCATAGAGAACTCATGCCTTTCGCTCTCACAAACCCACTGAGATTTGGTCAAAGGTTTTTCCTCTTTTAGGAAAATCATATCATGGACACAAATCAATATGACCAGCAGATGGAGCAAAGAGTTTGTTGTATCCCTTTACTGCCATCCAGTGAACATCTGGATTTTTGTAGTCAAATATGGTACAATTATTCTCTCTCCTTTCAAGCAGGAAGATGGAAGATATTGCGAAGACCAGCAATGATTAGCCATTGCCTTCAAGGGCTGAATTTGCAGTACAAATTCAGAGGCTGTTTATTTTACTCTATTTAGTTATTTAGTTATCTAGTTATTTAGTTATTTAAGAATACATTGATATATACCTGTGTTTCCCTGAAAATAAGACCAGGTCTTTCTTTCTTTCTTTCTTTCTTTCTTTCTTTCTTTCTTTCTTTCTTTCTTTCTTTCTTTCTTTATTGCATCCAAAAGAGGCACCAGGTCTTTTATACTCCAGCACCGACAGCCCTGCCCAGCCGGCCCACTTTTTCTGGGTCCGAAGGATCAGCTTCATTCTGCAGCTGCATTCTGGCCTGCATTTTGCAGTTAGGTCTTTCTGGAAGGCCTATGCAGCCAAGTACTGAGCTATGGACTGAATCCAGAGCTCGGTTCTCAACTGCAGAGGTCTTGCAGCACTGGAAAAGCCTGTGACTGAGAAATGCAGCCCTGGCTGCAGAAGACGCCGCAGAAGAAATGGGCTGGCGAGGATAGGCCTGGCTACAAGGTGAGTGGGTGCGGGGCAACTCCACATCCCCACCCCCACCCTAATTTGATTTTTAGGTGTGTACCTCACCCCAAAACTAGTACTTATTTTGGGGGTAGGGCTTATATTAGGCCTATCCCCAAAAATCTAGCTAGGGCTTAATTTAGGGGTAGGCCTTACTTTTGGGGAAAAGGACTCCATGGGGAAATTCTTTTCCATCTCTTTTCCATATTATCTCAAAATCCGCTGCTTGAAATGTCCACTTCAGCAAGGTTAATAATAGAGTCAGTCCTGATGTCATAGACTTCATCATTTTCTTCTCCATTTTCCCTTAGGGAAAGTTCTTGAACATTCATCTATCATGACAATCTAGAGCACAAATCTCTAGAAAACAATGCAAGATATATCCAATATTTGTCACAATCTTTCCCTTTAGGACATACAACCAGCAGAACTGATATTCCAATTTATTGCACCTAGAGTAGAAGTTTCTGAATTTAGCTACCAGCAAAAGACATACACTGGACTAGAGTTGATTCTGTCATTAATTCTGTCATATCCCAATGATTGAAAGACAGTGAGAAAAGCTAAGCCTTCTTTTATTCTGATATTGTATCAACAATACATTCCTATTAAAACTGCTATGACCAAATAAAGCTTATATGGACTTAAAAAGCTGTATTCACAAAGCCAAGGTTATTTTCTTTATTTCTGTTTTTACTCTATGAACTATGACTTAGGAAACAACAGCGAACATAACTGACTGTTTTTCTCAAGTGCTAAAATATATTGCCTAAGACATTTATTGTCTCTATGACAACCCCACAGCAACTGAAAAAAATTCAGAAATGCAGTGGGTTTTTTTCTAAAAAAAAAAAAAAAAGTGCCGGAACTCACACACGTCATACAACCCTCCTTGCCTACCCTACAAGGTTCCATCCAAAAAAGGTGCCGGAACTCCGTTCTGGACGTTCTATGAGAAAAAAGCCCTGCAGAAATGTAACAATCCCCCCAAAAAGGGGAGGGTAGGATCCTTCATTAATTGAAGGATGACATCCCACTCCCACCTTATCCACACTTTGTTTTAATAATTTCTGAAAGTGAAAATCTCAGAATTCAGATAGTAAGAGAAGATTTCCTTTTGAATATGCACTCCCATAGTTTTCATTCTTAGTCTTCAAAAATGCAGGGCATTTAGTTTGCATGAAGGGGCATATATAATAAGCGTTATAATTCAACATCCCTACCTACTCCTAATATGGTGGCTGCAACTACACAGTTGATTCCTTTTCTCTTTCTTTTCTTTTTTCTTTTCTTACATGCATGTCTGTTTCAATTACCTGTCTTGCTTTAGTGGAAGCTTTTCAACATGGTGCCTTATATATGATTGCCATGCAGGGATCAGAATCACCATACCATAGTTTAATCTGACTGAAAGTGCTGATTAAGAACAGAACATTGTCCTGCTTATGAATTAGATGCCTGGCCTGTTTAATGGGGCAGTCTATTTTCACAGTGACCATCCAATTATAAAAGCAGGTCCACTAGTCACCCAGCAGAGAGATTTAAATTATAAAGCACTATAATGTCAGTACTTGTAAGGAGCACCCCCTTACAAGCAGATGAAACCAGTCTGATCTATCCTTTCCAAGCACTCTTCTAGTGATTCTTGAGACCCATGAGGTAATACAGAGAGATATTGCAAGATTATCCATTTGTATTCCTGACAGCGATTTTTTTCATAAGCAAATGGCAAGAACTGCATTTTTGCAGTCAACTTGCAATCAGATGGGAGTTGCAGGATTATATCGGACTAGTAGCTTCTAATGTTGTCTCCAATAGACTATTAGTTTGACCAAAGCTCATCTTTTAATCATTCTGAATTTAATATATTTTTGACTGCTTTTAAAGATTTTTTGAAATCACTGGATGAGGTTTTTTCAATCCTTAAAAAAAAGTTTAATTGCAATTAAAGATTTGTTAAAGAATTGTAACCAAAAAAATGGGGGGGGGATTTGTAGCAAAGATTATTAATGTTGGCTTTAGAAAGTGTTAAATGGATTAATGGCTCATTGATTCGATTTAAGACTTTGAAAATTAATTGAAAAGATCCTTTCTCATGAGAAAATATCTATGTTTATATTTCAATAACTGATGACTTTGAAAGTTGGACACTAGAGGGTACAGGAAAAGATAAGGAACCTAGAGGCAATTCTAGCCAAACCCCAACTACAAAGAAAGCTCTACCCAAACAGAACCAATTAATGAACAAATAACTCCCAGAGAATTTGACCCTACTGATAAACCCTTGGAGGAAGACAAATGGAGGTATGTCACACAAAGAAGGAGACACAATAGTCAAAGAAAGAAGCAGCATACAACTAACAAACCTCTTCTGCCCAATCCAACCCAACCAGAAGCAGCTCCACTAAAACTGAGCAATCGATTTCTCCCTCTAGAGGAAACACGCAGACCCACAACCTTCCCCTCAAAAAACCACATGCAGATACCTAGCAAGGAAACAACTTCAAATATCCCTTAAAAAGTCATCTCAAGCATCCCTAAAAAAGTCACATCAACAAACACACCAGAGATAAACAGAAAAGCACCCCAGACTGAAGCCTCCTCAAAAAGAAGGCAAGTGTTGGTAATAGGAGATTTTATCCTCAAAGGAACGGAATCATCCATCTGCAGACCGGTCATACAAACCAGGGAGGAATGTTGTCTCCCTGGAGCAAAAATCAAAGATGTGGCTGAGAGCCTAACCAAAATAATTAGGCCTACAGATTACTACCCTTCCTCCTCCTCCACATTGGGATGAATGACACAACAAAGAGCCTGAGTACAATAGTGAGTGACTACAAACAACTAGGCAATAAAGTTAAGAAGATAGGAGCACAAGTAGTGTTCTCATCAGTACTCCCAATGAAAGGCCAACCATTGAGGGGAAAAAGAATTCTAGAAATAAACCACTGGCTAAAGGGTTGGTGTCGCCAAGAAAACTTGGTTTCCTGGATCATGGACTGCATTTCCTTTGCGAAGGACTCTTGGCAAGGGATGGGCTGCACCTCATGAAAACAGGGGAAAATGTACTTGGAAAAAGACTGGCCCAACTCATCAGGAGGGCTTTAAACTAAAATTGAGGGGGAAGGGTAACCAATCTTCAGAATCTCTAGAACCCAAAACCAATCATAAATCCCAAGAAAACAAATCAAACAATGAGGTGGGCAGAGATGAAAAAAAGAAAAAGAAAAACTCAAACAACATTCAGGAGGTGCAGGAAACATACCCACACACAGGCACAAAAGCCTTAAATGCTTATATACAAATGCTTAAAGCTTGGGGAACAAACAGGGCAAACTAGAAGCAATAGAACACAAGGGAGGGTATGACATAGTTGGTATTACAGAAACCTGGTGAATGGAATGGATTGATGGATGGATACAAAAAGAGGAGGCGGAGTTGCACTAAAAGGTGGAGGAGGGAACTAGACGTAAACCCATACTGGACTTAATTCTAACTAATAGTGAAGAAGTGATAAAGGGAGTTGAAGTTGCTGGAACCTTGGGCGAAAGTGATCATGTCATACTGGAATTTAATATAACACAAACACTAGCAACAGAAAACAATCCAACCAATGTCTTGAACTTCAAAAGAGCTGACTTTAACAAACTCAGAGAGAACCTAGGAAATATCCCATGGATGAAAATCCTAAAGCGGAAAACAACCCAAGAAGTATGGGAAACTCAAAAATGCGATCATAAAAGCCCAGACCAGCACACCAGTGAGAAAGAAAAACAAGAAATTCAAGAAGAAATCAGCATGGCTGCACAAAGATCTCTCTGACAAACTGAAAGACAAAAAATACAAAAAATGGAAAGACTAAGGCCGATTATCAACAGACAGCCAGAATATGTAAAGATGAAGTCAGGAAAGCAAAGCTCAGAATGAACAAAGACTTGCAACAGAAATCATGGATAATAAAAAAAAATTCTTCCAACATATTAACAACAAGAAAAAAGTCAAGGAAACTATAGGTCCACTAAAGAGAGAAGATGGCAAGGAAATAACAGGCAACAGGGAGTAAGCAGGGCTGCTTAACTCATACTTTACATCAGTCTTCACACAAAAAGAAACCATAGCCCAACATTCCAAAAGACAAATTAGAAACAAAAATTAAAATAAGCAAGAAAATGGTAAGAGAACACCTATCCGACCTTGACGAATATAAACCACCGGGGCCTGAGAGATTACATCCCAGAGTTCTGAAGGAGCTGGCAGATGTTATCTCAAAACCACTGCACCACATTTTTAAAAAAAATCCTGGAGCACAGGGGATTGGAAAAGGGCTAATGTGGTTCCCATTTTCAAGAAAGGAAAAAAATGGACCCAGGAAACTACAGACCAATCAGTTTAACATCAATACCTGGGAAAATCCTAGAAAAGATAATCAAAAAACAGATCTGTGAACAACTAGAAGCAAACAAAGTTATAACTAGTAGCCAGCACAGGTTTGTTAAAAACAAATTTTGCCAAACCAATCTTATTTCATTCTTCAACAAAGTGATTAAACTAATAGACCAGCGAAATACTGCAGACGTAGTATACTTAGACTTCAGGAAAGCATTTGATAAAGTACACCACAATCTACTCCTTGGTAAGGAAGAAAAAGGTGGAATAGACATCACCATCAGTTGGATCTGTAGCTTGCTGGCAAACCGAACTCATAGTCCTCAACAGCACTACATCCACATGGAGAGAAATAAGCAGTGGGATACCAGAAGGTTACGTCCTAGGCTCAATATCCTTCAATATCTTCATCAATGACTTAGACGAGGGAATTAAACAGGAACTCATCAAATTTGCAGATGATACCAAACTGGCAGGAGTAGCCAACACCCCAGAAGATCAACTAAGGATCCAAAAAGATCTTAACAAACTTGAACAATGGGCCCTATCCAACAAAATGAGTTTCAGTGTGGAGAAAAGCAAAGTTTTACATTTAGGCAGGAAAAATCAAAGGTACAAGTACAGATTGGGCAAGACCTGGCTTAAAAACAGTAACTGTGAGAGGGACCTTGGAGTCCTAGTGGACGATCACTTAAACATGAGCTAGCAGTATGAAGCAGCAGGCAAAAAAGCTAATACAATCCTGGGTTATATAAACAGAGGCATAGAATCAAGATCACGCGAGGTATTAATACCGCTTTATAAAACTCTAGTAAGACCACACCTGGAATACTGCAGCCAATTTTGGTCACCATATCACAAAAAAGAGGTTGAGAGTTTGGTTCTCCTCAGGGCTGCATCTTAAGTCCGCTGCTGTTCACCCTGTTGACCCATGATTGTTGTTCTAGGTTTGCCACCAAACATATTGTGAAGTTCGCAGATGATACAACAGTAGTGTGCCTTATTCAGGATGACAAGGTAGAAGCTTACCGCAAGGAGGTTGAGGGGTTGGTAAACTGGTGTAAGAAAAACAGCCTAGTTTTAAATATTGAAAAAACCAAAGAGATCATTGTTGATTTCAGAAAAGGCAGGCACAACCACACTTCTCTGTGCATAAATGATTCACCCGTGGAGATGTTACCAGCATCAAATTCCTGGGTGTGCAGCTAACAAGTAGGCTGGCTTGGTCACACAACAGTGAGAAACTGGTGAAGTGGGCACAGCAGCGCCTGCATTTTCTGCATCGCATGAGAAAAGCACATCTTCCTTCCCCTGTCCTGGCCACTTTCTACAGGGGGACGATCGAGAGCATCCTGTCATACAGCATCACAGTCTGGTTCGGAAGCATCACTGCTTCCGACAGGAAGACGGTGCAGAGAGTGGTGAGAATGGCCGAAAAGATCATTGGCTGTTCCTTCCCTCACATCCAGGTACTACATCTACATGAAGGAAAGTAAGCAGTTGGGTACCACAAGGTTCCATCTTATGCTGCTGCTGTTCATCCTGTTGACCCATGACTGTTTTGCTAGGTTTGCCACCAACCATATTGTGACATATGCGGATGATACAACAGTAGTGGCCTTATTCAAGATGACAATGAGGGTGCTTACCATAAGGAGGTTGAGGGTTTGATGAACTGGTGTAAGAAAAACAGCCTAGTTTTAAACATGGGTAGAACCAAAGAGATCATTGTCGATTTCAGAAAAGGCAGGTACAGTCACACTCCTCTGTATATTAATGATTCGCCTGTGGAGATGGTTTCCAGGGTCAAATTTCTGGGTGTGCATTTAACAAGTAGGCTGGCTTGGTCACTCAACAGTGAGACACTGATAAAGCAAGCACAGCAGAGCCTGCATTTTCTGTGTCACATGAGAAAAGTACATCTTCCTTCCCCTGTCTTTACTACTTTCTACAGAGGGATGATTGAGAGCATCCTGTCATACAGCAATACAGTGTGGTTTGGAAGCACACTGTTTCAGACAGGAAGAGAGTGGTGAAGATGGCAGAAAAAAATATTGGCAGTTCCCTCACTTCCATCCAGAACATAGCTTATAAGTGATGTTTGAGCAGAGTCTGCAAGATTATCTGGGACACTACACATCCTCTTCATGACCTGTTTTACTTGTTACCTTCTGGGAGGAGGCTTTGTGGTATCCATAGCAGAACATCCAGATTCAGCCATAGTTTCATTCCATACAGCATTAACCTTGTGAACTCTCAAGCTTCCTCCTTCCTTTATATATTCAAGATGGACAGTATTTAATATTTATTTGCTATGTATATGTAGGAGTGTGGGTCTATATATATGTTGTACATAGTATGTTTTAGGTGTGTGTCATGTATATGTTTCACTTGAGAGCGGGCAACTAAATTTCATTTTTGATGTGTGCTGTTGTGCCCACAGTAAAAAAAATGACAATAAAGGTTATCTTCTCTTCTCTTCTCTTCTCTTCTCTTCTCTTCTCTTCTCTTCTCTTCTCTTCTCTTATCTTATCTTATCTTATCTTATCTTATTTTATCTAGTTTGGAAAAAATTCAGAGAAGAGCAATTAAGATGATCAAAGGCCTGGAGACTAAAACATACGAAGAACGGCTGCAGGACTAGAGTTTGGCTAGTCTAAAGAAAAGAAGAAATAGCAATATTCCAGTATTTGAGGGACTGCCACAAAGAAAAGGGGGTCATGTTATTCACCAAAGAAACAATAGTTGGAAACTGATCAAAAGAGAGAAGCAACCTGGAATTAAGGAGAAACTTCCTGACAATAAGGACAATTAACCAGTAGATAGCTTGCCCCCAGAAATCGTGGGTGCTCCATCACTGGAGATTTTTAAAAAGAGGCTAGACCAGGGGTGTCAAACTCAATTTCATTGAGGGCCGCATCAGCATTACGGCTGCTCTCGGAGGGCTGGGTGGGTGTGGTCAGGGTGGGTGCGGCCTACTGGGTGGGCATGGATGGAGTGGGTGTGACCTACTGAGTGGGCGTGGCAAGTGTCAAGGGTGCCTGTGGGGGCCTGGGCAGGAGTGGGACAGATCTGAGGGTCTCTGGAAGAAGGGGGTGGGACCAGGGCAAGTGCCAAGGCATGGTTCACTGAAGGAGCCTCACTGTTCCTCTCAGGCCATGCGGGGGGGGGCTGGATGGTGGTGCAGCCTGCCAGGAGCCCTGGACAGCAAATATATTTGCTGGCCACTTCCAGGCGATGGTGCATTTCTTCATTCCTCACAAAGGGTGACACCTCCCCAGCATGCACCCAGGGGGTGGGGCCGACACGGCAGGGGCTGGTTCCTCGCTGTTTCCAGACGGCCTTATGGAGCTAAGACTGAATGCGTTTCAGCATAGATGGCCACCACAAAATTGTACATTGGCTCCCGGCCGGCCTGGGCCAGGGCCAAGGCAGAGGGGGGCGTTCCCTCACTGTTTCCAGGATGGATTCACGGGCCACATGAAACCACTTTGCGGGCCGCATCCGGCCCCCGGGCCTTGTGTTTGACATGTCTGGGCTAGACAGTCACTTTGTCTGAGATGGTATAGGTTCTCCTGCTTGAGCAGGGGGCTGGACTAGAAGACCTCCAAGGTCCCTTCCAGCTCTATTCTATTCTATATAAAGGGAAGGATTGAAATTGGGTTTTATAGTAATGGTCATACTGTTATTTCTGAAAATCAGTAATAAACTGTTGCTGATTAATATGGGAGATGAGGTTTTAATATGGATTATAGAGAATGAAATGAGGTATGGGATGAAGAGTTGTTTGAGGGTTTTTTTTCCTTTCCTTTTTCCTTTTTTCTTTTTCTGAATTTTTATTTTTTTTTTAATTTTCAATTTTTAAAAATATATTTATATATTATGTGTGATTGTTTTAATTTTATCTATATAATATAATCTTCAATGAAATTATTACTGTGGCTTAAAAATTCAACAAGAAAATCAAACCAAATCAACAAAGAAATAAAAGATAGGCATTGAAGTGTAACGTATCTCGATGGCATCAGATGAGAAAGATTATTGTAATAGAATGAAGGATCACGTGAACAAAAAGGACAGCTGGATGATTCTCAGGTCACACCTATCACAGTTTTTTAATGCAATCTGGCAGCTTTATCACCAATGCTCCATTCCATCTGCACACTTACTATATCCATAGCGAAGGCTTGAAATCATTTCAGTATTTGCCATTTGTATCCTATGCAGGAATGAGAAAGGACATTCTATTTATATTAGGTTCCTTTTGAGCTATAATGCTGTTGTTAAACAGAAAGCAGGAATATTCTGGAAGAAACGTAGCATCAGGCAAGAGCTCCTTTAAATCATGATAACTTCTAAATATTCAGAAATCTGTTTAGATTCTGTGTATGACAAGTTTCACACATACATGATACTTACAACCATAAAAGAGATCAGAGGCAACCCCGCAGTCAGCAATCCAACAATGACAGATTTCAGGGATACTAGGACAAATGCCTTTTGGGAGCTGTATATGAATAGGGCCATCTTAGCTGTTCTGCTCAGGCTTGTATATAGAAGAAGTTTTAATTAGCAACACAGCAAGTGGCAGCTGATCAGCTAGCAAGCAATAAAATATCAGGGGTTACCTACGTGATTCATCAACTGAGGGGCATGCAGTAAGCTAATACTTCCATATACTAAACACACTTTCATCCAGAAATGATATCCCAGAATGTTTATTCTGGTTTGTGCAAAATAAGACTTTCTTCTTTCCTCCCCCTCCCCTCTCATCAGTGAAGAAGTGCAACTGGGACACTCTGTTGATTATGTATTATTTTAGCAGTACATTAACATAACTTCTGACACAGAGGACAGAAGGCACATTCATTTCAGGTTAAACAAGCCAAGAGAAATGATGCTGCAACCATAATATAGCTAAAAGGCAAAACCATTTCCACAAGACCAGCTGGATTGATCAAACCATTTTTGTGTGCTATTTCTCTATGGTGATGTATATCGTAGCATCATATATACTGTAGTTATAATAAACCTATGAACTTTGATTTTATATCTTGTTCTAATGAATACAGGTAATCTTCAACTTACGACCAGTCACTTAGTGACTATTCAAAATTATGGCGGAACCCCCTCCTCCAAAGGTACTTGTGACTTGATTCCCAAGTTCCAATGGCTAGGGTCTCCCCTATAGTCACATGACTGCATTTCGGGCCCTCGGCAATTGGCCTGCATTTATGTCCATTTGTAGTCACATGACTGTGATTGATGGTATTTTTTGCCAACAATTGGCATTTACTTACAGTTTCCATAAAAAATGCTTCAATGTAAACAATGGGTTCACTTAATGGGTATGCAAAAGTAGGTCATTAAATCAGGTTAGTCACACTGTGCGACCATCATGATCTAAAACCGTAATCGGCAGGCTCCCTTACAGTGTAGGTCGAGGACAAGCTGTAAACAAACTGTCAGAGGTTCTGAGATTTAAGGAAATTTCATTTGCAGAACTCTATTAGCATTCATAGACAAATTATAATTATCTAAATTTAAGTTTAGATCTTGCATAGCTTACTTTATCATATAACCAATAATACACACTTAATATTTCACAAAAGAGTGCTAAATTTATATACAGTTTTGAAACAATTCCAACATTTTTGAAAAAAAACTTGAGAAAGGTAAGAGACAAAGAATTTGGCAGTTATAGTACCACGGTTTTTTTTTTCTATGCCTGATTCTTGCAAGTGCATAAAGCATAGTATTTTCTTGTGAAAAAGACATTGGAAGCAATATAGCAAGATGTTTAAATTGTTGGGATTATTAGCAGTGAGACCCAGGTTCGTGTTCCCACTCGGACATATAGGTCAGGGATGATTCTGAGTCAATCACTTTCTCTTTGCTTGAGTTATTTGAAAGGATTGACTTTGTGGGGTTAAAATATGGGGATCTCTCTCTCCAATAAGAGTTACTTTAGCTCTCACAGAAAAGAAAGGATAAAAATATGGAAATGAATAAAGCATTTGCAGGTAGATATTATATATAAACAGAAAAAAATGAATAGGGGCCTATATATAATAAAATTTGATTTCCTCTTTCATTGCACTCATCAGTAAAATTATATCAGCACTGATCTCTCCAAATGGGGTTTTTGATCCAAAGCAAGATCAAATGTTTGATAAGTATTCCTCTACACAATTTACCATTTTCTGGAGCTAGATCCAATCCCAAAGTGGGGGATCATACTATTAGTAACCAAAAAGAAAGGAAAATGATCTAAATAAGAGTGGTCAAATATGTTTGGAAATACTCAGAGGTTTCATATCTCAAAATATTTTTGGGTTTCAGTAATCAGAGCAGTTTATTTTAGAATTGCATTAAACACACACACAAGCTAAAAATAAGATAAATTAGCAGTAGAACAGATTTCTGAGAGAAGTTGCACAAGCTTAACCTGGAAAATTTGAGAAGAGACTTAAGAATGGCTTCTGGACAGTTTAATTTCTGCCTGGATAAAAACTGAATTAGATACCAATATCTGAATTATGATTCAGTCTCATACTAAAGCTTTATACTAGAGACCACAGAGTAAACAGAGTTGCAATGTTTGCACCTCAGTTCTATACCTACCAGCTCTTGAAATAAGACAGATTTAAGCAAATACTTATACGATCTTTCTTCAACAGAGTGCCATCCAGATATGTTGCACTTCAATTCTCACAAGTCCATAGCCAAATTGCCATTTATCAATTGGCTCCAAAAATCAAGCAGGTAAAAACTAACTGCATTTTTATCTAAAGCTTGAAGGTCCAAGGATACAGCAATGTTTGTCTATAGCAGTGTTTCTCAACCTTAGAAATGTTAAGATGGATGGATTAGTGCACAGCTAGTTGGGGAATTCTGGAAATTGGAAGTCCACCATCTTCAAGTTACCAAGATTAAGAAAAGCTGATTAGTATACCACTGATCATTTTAGCCAGGAATATCCCAAAAGCACCTGGAGAACTGTCTAAGAGTGATGCTAAGACAGAGTCTAAAGAAATTTGAAAAGTTCATATGGTATCCAGACTCAATTGTCCACTTCAGATCATGGAACTGAACTTTTTATTTAAAAAAATCCCTCAGCCAGAGTAAGCATGATCAAGAGCTCACTTATATTTACTTAGATACCCTCTTATATATATATTGCCATATTTAAGCATCATTTTGATTGGTAGGTGATTTATATTTAAAAAACTTCTAGATGAGATTCTGGACAAAATAACTTTGGAGATCATTTCCAACAGAAACCGTGGAATAATAAATCTATTCATTCAAGAGCTTGGGATGATGTGATCTTGATATCCTATATAACTATAGTTTCTCAGCAAATGTAGGCTGTTCGATGTCTCCTAATATTATTCCAGCCAAACGACAACAATATATTATACACTTGGCTTTTGTAATAGACTATTTGAGAACAAGGAATACAAGCAGTAGTTTACTGACAAAGGCTAACCCGTTCATCTCAGGTTTTCAGCTGGAAATGCTAGCAAAATTGGATCTTGAAAGCCTCAGGGAAGCCGCTCTCTTTCACCACTGATATCAAGGATTAAATTTTGGCTGCTAGACCATGATCAAACTTGGAAAAAGGTTTTTAGCTATGTACTTTCCACCTCTGCCTTCCACGCACATTGGAATTCCAACTAAAAAAAAAATCTCCCCATAGGAGATTCACTGATTTAGCTCACTTGTCAAGTTTTGGAGAAAAGCCTAAAGCATTTTTTGCTTGCACATCTTTTTATACTATCAAGGTGTTTATTTATTCTTTTATATTTTAAAATATGTTAAAGTTTCAATAAACTGCTATTATTACGCTTGCCTAAAAATATTTTCCAGGGAAAAAATATCAGAGGCAAAAACAATTCTGCAGTTCTGAAGGGGAGAGAAAAAACATTCATATTGTACAAGTTCCAAAGGACTAAAAAAAAAAATTTCTCATAACCTTTCTAAGCATCCCTCTATATTGAACCTTCTTCTTCAGCATTTCACAGTCAATACTTCAAGCTCTATTTCATATTATAGAGATCCTGTCTGACTAAAAAAAAATGAACTAGATTAATAAGAACTTGAAATGTCAAGTGGAATCCTTTATTAACATTTATTTCAAAAAAAGGAAATAAATTCTAACACATTTATTATTTTTATTTATTAAATTTGTTTGCTGCGCATCTTGCCATGAGGCAACTCTGGACAGTTTTCAACATTAAAAGCAATAAAACCATATACTGCATATTTTTTTCTCTTTGCACCTAGAGAGAAAAACATCTGCCACTAACTGTCAACCTTCCAAGTGGGAGGCGAGTGTTTTAATCACTAGGCCACCATACTGCGCATGCGCGCGTACACACACAGGCAAATACACACAGAAATGCTTAGCTCCATACAGTCACCCTGACTCTACCCCAAATTAAGGGATTATAAAAAGAAAAATTAATGTGTGTATGTGAGCACACATATATACACATATATTCATATATATATTTACCAGCCTTCATGGTGAGAAAGTCCATTGTATATAAATATGTTATATCCATGGAAATTCTTGTTGGGCTTAAGGGATGCAATTATTAAGAATAAATCACTGCAGATAAGATGCAGACAATATCATCTGAAAGCAAAATTGCCTTGTTTCTCAGGCAATCAAGAAATTGATTGTGTATTCCTGAAAACATAGTTGCAGAATGCAGTAGAAGCTGCAGGGGGAAGTAAGAGAGGAAATCTCTCACATGACTGACAGTTGGCTTTAACAAGATGCCTCGCTTCAGGTACAGTGACCCGTGAACAAACACAGAACAAAAAATAAAGGACAGATTATGTGGATTTATTGCCATGCTGAAGCCATGGGAATTAAGCACGGGCACTGCCAAATATTCCTGGCTTATATTTGATGACAGCAGCTGCTCCCCAGCTTCGGAATGCTCTGTTAAAGCAAATCAGACGAGTGCTTTCTCCCTTATCTTTCCATTCCTGTGCAAAACTCTTTTTTAAAATAATCATCCAGTCCTTCCAGTGGGCCATCATTAATTTTCATGGCATGGGTGCCACTTGTGGCTTAATGTATTTTTCTAAATGCGATTTTGAATACATATTCATTATTTTTATTGAGCAGAAAGATAAAATGTACATTCAGCCAATGAAAATAAAATCCTCCCATGTTCACTGTCACTTGATTTTTCATTCTCACCCTTTAATCCTGCCAGTGCTTCCACTTTATGAAGAAAGGTGATGTAGAACAGCATTCAAAGAAAAAAATCATATGTACATGATATTTTAAAATCTAGTCAACTAAAACCTTTGTTGTACCTGTCTAAAAGCAATCAGGAATGAGATGTCTCTTAGGTATTTATTACAGTTCTTGAACAGCAAAATAGGAAACACCTTATCTTTAAAAGATACTTACTGTATTTCTGAAGTAGAACCAAAGTACTTGATCCAGAAAAGGGATAAGGTTTTTTAATATTTTGTTATGTAGAATAGTTTACTTATTATATGATTATTAGTTATAAATAACATCAAAGTCAAGCACACACGTCAGCAGCTAAATCTTTTCTCAGGCAGTTTTATTGTTAGTTCACATTTTACACAGCATTACAGTATGCTTTTATTTTTTTTATTAAATAACTTTTTAATTTACCCTAAAAACCCTACTATAGGGTAACTTTAAAAATATAGCAGGACAGAGCAAACTTGATGTGATTCAAAATGACAATTTGAATTGAAATAATTAAATAATCTGATTTGATAAAGTAATAGTCAACTCTGATATGTGCATAAAAAGCTTTTAAATCCTATCTTATGTAAAGCATCAAATTAATTTCAGTACTTAAGATCACCCTGGAAATTTGCTTCAGAAAGACCTGCTGATTCCGAAATTCAACTGAATTTTATTCAAATCAAATCTCAAACCTGGAATTTTGCACATATTAAAAACATAGAAACAAATAAAATAAGAAAAACAAATCTTAAGAGTTCAAAGAAACTCTTTCTTACTACGAAAGAATAATAATCATAATTTTAGGCAATTAACTTATCTTAATCTAAAATATTTTTGTCCTAGGCCCATCTCAGTTATTTGATTGCAACTGAAAAGTCAGAGCAGTATTTGGTCCAAAAATATTTGCACCTCTGTCTTATATTAGCGAAGAAAGATATTATTAGCAAAGATTATATTATTCCTGCCAAATAAAATTTGTTATAATCTTCAAATATTGTTGTCTATTTTTGTATAAGTTTTCAATATAAATAATTATTAAAATGTATTTGTTAACTACTATATGTGTTTTCTACTTAATGTGGTAGAATTCACAGTTTATGACCTCACTAAATGTCATCAAATAAAAATTTCCATCACTCCAACAACCATAGCCAATAGAGAAAAATAGTGGAAATCAGTTCAACAATAATATCTGGAAGCATACTCTTTTTTATTCCTCTATGGGACTATGTTTTTTAAAAAATGCTACTGTAGTATTGCAATGTTAAATAAATTGGGTTTTTTTTTAAATTATAAAATAGACTTCCCTATGTATGTGAGTCATTTGGGGAAAGCTTTTTGCCTGAAAGATAATTTTAAAAAATGTTATTTTTTTTCCATTCAATGCCCTGCAATTCTGAACAACTAGAATCTTGAATTAAACAGCCACCTTCTAATAGAATTGATTAATGAGGAAATTTTGGATCCACCCTTTTCCCTTTCTGTCCATGGGAGAAACTAAACTATCCTAATTCCTTGCTATTTACAGCAGAAGATGGCTGAAGAGATTAATTGACTAGACCTTGTGATATTATGAAAGCATTCCATTCTCTGTTATCCTGAAGAGTTTTTCAAACAATAAAAAGGTGAGGATATGAATAGCATCATAAATATATCAAATACCAAAGGAAAAGAAAAATCAAGGTCAAATGTCTGCCTGGATCAACATAAGCCAGTAGTCAGGTTAAGAGTAGTAAAAACCTGAGAAAATCAATCTCACACTATATCAGGTTTCACCTCACAGATAGGAATATCTCATAGGGAAGCTTGAGAGCTTTACTGAAGAAAGGTAGGAGACCATTATTAAGAGCTTTAAGCATCTGCTGCATTTCAAGAATAGTGTAGAAACATATTTCAAACCTCTTGCCTAGCTTTCTCCTTCCTGCCCTACATAACAGACTCCTTGGCCCATTCTTTTGAGTGAGCTGACCATTGCCATCTGTCCTTTGCTACTACAACTGTCAGATACGCTACCATGTTGTTTTTCCACAGGCTGCATGGGAACTATTATATTTTTACAAAGAGGAAAAATATCCACAATCTGCTGCATAAAGATAATGCTGTCTCCTTAGATTACAAATAACTGCTTATTATCTGATTTTCTACATTGTTCCACAACAGGCTGGAGGAATTTACAGTCCATCACAAAATCAGAATTTGTAATTGCTTCATAGCTATCTAGCACAGCCTATTCCCATAAACTATATCTAATCTGAAGGCTAGCACCTGCTGAATCTGATAGATTTAGATAAAGGTCAGGAAAAACAGCCACCATGAATAAGCACAATAGCTCCAGATGACAGGGAATGGAATATGCCAAATCACATTTATTACAAGCTAAAAGAGAAAATCTGTTGCTTACTGTCTTCAGTGTAAACCAAGACATAATAACTGCAAGATATATCTTTAGAATGTCTCTGTGATGACTACAGGCCTGGGGAGGTTAACATAGAAAGCTGGGCACCATCCAGTCAAGATGAAATGCTTCTAAGCCCCATTGATTTCTTTTATAAAGAAAGCTGAGCATGTCCTTAATTCTTGAGCTGAAATCAATGGAGGTTAAGAAAAAGCTAGTTGGAAGTCATCTCATTTGCAGTGTATGCCAAAGGGTCCCTCAGGGAAGAAAGGCGCCAGATCTCTGTAGTTAATACACTCCACTGGTTTAATTAATAATCATAAAAATTAAAAATAAAATAAAAATACAAGCTAATACAAAGGCTATAAACTAATAAAATCAAGGTAAAACTGTGCAAAATTGGCCACGCTGTTGCAAGTACCAACAGTTGTTTTTTATTCAAACCAACACATTTGGAGGCCAAAGCAAATTTGTCTCCTCTCAAAATCAATGGGATTTAGCCAGCTAATCTGCTCAGCTGCCTCTTTTCTTTAAGCTGTGCAGAGTTGCTGGGCCTTGTTACACTCTCTGCTCTAAACGAAAATCATACTTTTCAAATGACCAGATAAACTGCTTCCTAACTTTTAATTTTGGAACTTTGGAATTAAGCGTAGCTTAATGCTTCCAACAGTAGGGCCTTTGTGCATTTTTAGAAAGAGACTTACCCAATGTGCAGATAGCATCCATAGACACACATCTCTGTATCTCCTCATCATTTATTTTATGCTGGTATTTTTTTAGGGGAGGGGAGGGAACATCTGGACTACAGCCTCTACAATGTTGTACTGTGTCTTGTCTAAAGGAGATGGAAAGTGGTCTGAGAGGGAGAATGGACTATTTTCTATATTTGAACCAGAACATTTCCAGTCTCTCAATTGCTGTTTTTCGCAAAAAATGACATGAAAGGAATTAAAACCTTTAATTTAATTTAAAATTAAATTCTAGGAAATAGGTTGAGCTCCCAGAATTCATAGCTATCCCATGATGGAAGTCATGCCAGTCTGAACATTTTGGAAGTTGCACTTCCAGTATATTTGGAAGGTACCGGGTTGAGAACAGCTGAGTTAAAGGGAAGATAATTAGCTTCACAGTTTTCATTATAACAGTTTGTTTCATCATAGTTTCTAAAACTGAATGTCTGCAAAGCAAGAATCAAACATCATAATTTCTCTAAGTTCAGTCCAGCATTTTAAAATCAATATGCTGAAAGTAAATAACCCTATTTAAAACCTCCGGAAATACCACTTTCTTTTGTAACATGTTCACATGTTGAATTGCATCCCCAGTGCAACCCTTCACATTCCCCAGAAAGCAGTTAAGCTCTTGCCACATCCCACTATTCCCACCAGCATTTTTTCTTTATTATATGAGAAAGGTTTTTCTAATGCAAACAAGCAATATGTTAACCAACATTTCATTAACCTTTCAATTCAAGCATAATCATTGATGTTCATTTTCATATTCTCTTTTCAGAGTTAATCAGTATCAAAGTCACCTAAGCTATGACACACATTTTGTATTACAATTGAGTTTTAGGTTCTCCAAAATATTTTAAACCTCATTCATTTAAAACATAAGTTTGGAAATGGCAAAAACATCGACATATATAAATATAGCTCTAACTCTCTCATGTCCTGATCGCCATCTGAATGAATTATTGAAATATGCTCTACATGAGGCTGCTTTTAAAGAGTATCTGGAAAGCTTCAAATGGTGCAAAATGCAGTCAGCATGGGCAATTAAGTTACACCTTTGCAGAAGTTACACCTCTGCTCCACAAACTGCATTTGCATTCCAGGTGCAATTCAAGATGCTGGTGTCAGGGGAAAAAAAAGTATTTTGATTTTGAGCCAGGTCACCAGAAAAAAAAAAATACAAGCTGCTTGAAGAGGAAGTAGTTTATTCAATAACATGGATTTTAGCAACCAAAGTAGCTATGAAATTGATGCATGGAGACTGGTAATATTGATAGGAAAATTGATCCTTTGTGAGTTCAGAGGTCCTTTTTTTCTTCAAAAGACAACTGGACTGTTTTTCCCTTGGGGAAGAAGAAGAAAATGTTTTGCTTCTCAACCAAAAAACTTCATCAGTTCTGATGGCAGAGGGACAGAAGTATATGTACTAACAGTTTGGGGTGATGGTGCAAGGATAGATGTTGGGGGGTGTATGAAAGGATTGTATTTCTTGCAGTCATCTGGTTGTTAGCACTCTCTTGGGGCTGTTGAGGCCACTTGAGGGTTTATCTGTGCCCTCAGGCTCACCTGAAGCAGGGTGCAATTGGTTGTGGAATCTTCTTCCAACTGCTGCAAGGGCTGCACTGTAAATTGCAAATAAGTGATGTCTTATTTTAACCATGGTCCAATAAACCAATTTTTATAGTCTTTCCTTTTAATTTATAATAGTCTTATTTTTTGTTAATTCAACTACCATTGTAAAATTTGATTTTTCTTCAATTCTTCTTTATCCTTTTGCACAAATGTCTTTAAGAATTTAACAGAGTCTGTTCATTTTTCAAAACAAAATAACAAGGGTTTTAAACCACCATAGGATAGGAGTAGGGCCATATACTGTATGTTGATCCAGTTGAAAGTGGCAGATTTGTGCCCAATGCCAGGATAGACCTTGAGTTAAGCCAGGTAAAGTCAGAAGAGTGCTATCAGGTTCATACCTGATATGATTTTTATCAGAGCAAAATGATTACAATCTTTCCCAACCTGGCTTCCTTCATATTGTTATGCCTTGTATACACAGAATTCCCAATCAGAATTATATCTGGGCATTTTGTGTACTTATGAGAGCTGCATATTCTATTTAGAAGGGATCAGGTTGGGGAAAGCTAGGGTTATTGGATCTGGGAGGCAAAAAATATCCAGATGACCACTAAAAAACCACAAAGCATGAGAACTTTGCTGTCATCTAATGCAGAGGTCCCCAAACTTTTGGGAACCAGGGAGAGAGGTTTTCCACAGATCAGAGAGGGGGCGTGGTTTCCTGTACTGTCTGCATCCTGCGGATGGGGTTTTGCTTGTTTGCCGGTCCATGGACCAGGAGTTGGGGACCCTTGATGTAATGTCTCTCCAGATTTTGTAGACTGGGTCTGATAGCCCTATACAATATAGCTACTGTATAATACAATCTCTCATAGTCCAGTTATTTTGAATGGATAATTCAGCTACAATAAGCATGAATTATGCTGTTATACTAAAATTGGAAATTGTATACATTTAAATGTATTACTCAATGATTTGTTTTATTTATGATTTCTTATCAAATGTATTAAATAGATCACTATTAGATTATTGTTTGGATTGAATTATCACTACAACAGTTTGGAGATAAAATATCTTAAGAAACTTGTTCTTTCTATGGCTGTATTATCACAAGCTATTAGAAATTTAACTTTTTGTATGCTTTCAAAACCCTTTAACTAGATGGAATCAATTCAATATAGTTATTCTAATTAAATTAGAGACATTAATGATAATAATGTTTCCATGCCTTTTTACTCAATAGATGTACTACTCTGGACAATTAACCAGTAGGTTGCCTTCAGAAATCGTGGGTGCTCCATCACTGGAGGTTTTTAAGAAGAGACTGGACAGTTACTTGTCTGAGATTGAATAGGAACCTGCTTGAGCAAGGGACTGGACTAGAAGACCTCCAAGGTCCCTTCCAGCTCTATTCTATTCTATTCTATTCTATTCTATTCTATTCTATTCTATTCTATTCTATTCTATTCTATTCTATGGAACTGCATCAGCATGGAGGGAAGTGGGGTGCCCCAGGGCTCAGTTCTGGGCCCAGTGCTCAACAACATCTTCATCAATGATTTGGATGAGGGGATAAATGAGCAGGGGCTTGGACTAGATGACTCCAAGGTCCCTTCCAACATTATTATTACTATTACTATTGTTATTGTTATTGTTTTGTTGTTGTTGTTGTTGTTGTTACTATTATTATTATTCTAAGTTGTGGCTTGCTTAATGGTGCATACAACATAAGCCCATGCATGAAGGAAAGAATAGGCCAGAAATATATTTCCTAGTTCAGTGCTCTCTCCTATTTTCTGCCTTATTCAACCTGTGAGTTTTGTCACAGAATGAGCAGAGATTTTATATTTGATATAGGGATCCATCATCTGATAACCTGTTAGAACACAACATGCATCATATAAATACTTATCATAACATGAGGTATAATTTAATTTGGGGATCAGAAGTTTCAGAGAATCATTAGGTAAGAGTAAGACTGACTTCTTCTGCCTGTTGCCATTAATAATAAGTGCTAGAATCTACATTTGGGAGTTGATTTTTGAGTTGCTCTGATGTAAATTTGGAAACCTAATCCTTTCTATTTCAGTCATGAAATTCTTTCCTATCAAATAACTTGAAATTTAAAGGACTTCATATGACTATAATAGCATTATTAAAATGGAGCAATATATTGATCAAAATGTCTGGGATTCTTAGGGATATTAGGGACATTTTAGTTGAAAGCATAGACAGAGATTTTTGGAATTAGCAATAAAATATTTACGGATGTACATTTGTGGATATACGTATAATAGTAAAGAACATTTCTAAGAAAAACAGTGAGGTAAAATTTAGCTCTCTTGTGGTAATGCAAATATAACCTGCAATCTTATGCGCGCACAAGTTTTGTCTTGTTAGGTATCCTGTTAATTATTTTCCCAAAGTATGTGTATATGACAAATGATAACTTTATACATTTATGTGTACAGAATGGTTTAGTTAAAAAGATTGGAAAAGAGTGGGGAAAATTAAATTTGTAATATTGAAGGTAGTGCAGGCACTGGAAAAGACATTTTTTCTAAAATATCATTTTATTTACAAACAATTTCAGCAAAACAGCAAAAACTGTTTAATAAATCTGATGGAGAATAGTAAATAAAACAAAGATAACTGAGTAATACATTTAAATGAGCTCAATTTCCAATTTTAGTAAAACATGATATAACTATGCTTTACAATCTCTTCATGGACAAAGGCATTCTTGATAGTCCCATTTTCTTTCATTTTTCTTTCAGCGTTATAACTTTTGAGATAGGAAAGTAAAGACACTTCATAGTTAAACAAATAGAAGTCAGAAAGTCAAGTCTGCTTCAAATCTAGCCATTGTTTAGACTACTAGATTCCCAATCCACTTTCTGCCCACTATGGTTGTTAGATAGGGGTTCCCCCCCTCCCATCATGGGTTTGACTTGGACAATTGGTACCAGATTGCTAGGGAGAAAACTAAAGATCCATACAACAATTCCATTTAACAGAGTGCCCTGGAACACTTAATGTATTCATGCATAAGCTCAATTGAAATGACTTGGCCTTAGCTGTCACTAGTGTGAACTTTCCTTGCTTTTATAATCACATTTTAATTAACATCACATATACCAATCCTTGCCTATCTAATATTAGCACTTGGATTTAGCACAGTGACTAGCTGTGGAACATTTACATCTTTCATCTCCCTTAGAAGAACATCCCCAGGGCCGCAGTATTAAAAACTTTAGGGGAATGCTATCTTCCCCATCCTACACAACTGATAGGCCATCCGTGGGAACAAGCAATGCTGGATTAGGCTAGCATAATTTTCCAATCACAATGATGCCAAATGGGAAGAGGGATGGGGTTGGGGGGGGGGGCGGTTGTCAGCTATTCAGTGCTCCTGCAATGCCTCTGCACAGAGTGAAGCAGATGCCTCAGGCAACAGATGGCAGATGCCACTGAAGGGCCACAAATGGTTAGTTCTTTTATTTATTATGATTCTATTTTTAATGGGTAAGAATGCTCGAGGAATTTTTACCTCAGGTGCTAAACAAATCTGGCTGCCTATGGACATCTTGATGGGGGGCACCAATGCTGTTTTTCCTCAGGGAACAAAATCCCTTGTGGCAGCCTGTCTCTGTGCATGAAGTAAGCATGAAGAAGTCCTCTTCTGTCACACAGAGTCAACAAAGCCTAGATGCTGGTGGGGTGCTTTCAGAGAAATCTATTGCTGACCCAGATCTGCCTAACTGCAGTCATGTCATATCTGAGCTGCAAAAAGGCAAATAAGCATTAGAGGGCAGAACAGAGAGTTTCTCCTTATCTCTTCTGCCATATCAAAGTCATCCAGATGTTGACAACTGTAGAGAGAAAGGAATATTGATGGAAATATAAGGAAGCCTAGATAACAGGCTCTAGCACTTTTTAAAGCCCAGATAACATTCAAAAGCTACTGAGGCCATTGAACAAGTAGAAGAAAGTACAGCACAATCAGACTTGAAAGGTTCTTTAGTTACAACCAATTTCAATAAAAGTGGTTTTAATCTTTAGTCTTCCTGTGGGGCTGACAACAAACCCGATGCAGTGTGCCTACATCTATCAGCCACTATAAAGGATGAGAGTCAGACTAAGAGCCAAAGTTGAGTTAACAGCTTAAATTTCAGGAAATGTTCCCTCCAGAGGATATTTGGTCGAAATTGGCTCTTCTCTCAAGAAATCATGTGGCCTAAGGTGATCTTAATGAGGAAAAAGAGCTTGGTGCAGATTTGGAAAACAGCCAGCTCTCAACTTTTTTAGGAATCATGTTCCCACAGGAAAACATGGCTGAAATTTACTGCCTTTTTCATTTAAAATAGGTGCTTTTAACCAATTAACTTGTCTATTTTGAATTTCATTTCTTTTGGAAAAAAAGAAAAATGTTCTTCCAAAATTTGGCATTTGACACTATGCTTCAACAATGCAGCTCTGTGTTGTTGATGGGTGAATGTACGACCTGGATATAGAGGTCTTAAAACGTTCATTTAGCAACAGTTTGATGTTGAAGCAATGTCAGTTGTCAGTCTAGATGATTTGTTCTGCACAGCCTGTTATTCACCCCATTTTTAGTTTACCAGATGCTTGACATCAATTTGCACTTTTGGATCACACTTTCTGCCTGCCCAGCTCTCAAGACCCCAGGAATGACTTTCACTTCTGTTTTTCAATCCCAATCATCACTGGCTGATTTTTGAAAAAAACCTGAGATAGGTTTTGCTACTCCGTTAATATTTTTTTCTTGAGATAGACTAAGGGGGGCGATTTCAGTATCCACTTGTGATTATATATAAAGAAGGATTTGTTCTTTATTCATTGTAATGGGGAGCTATCATACTAGTATTGTAAGCAACTGACTGATAGACTGAGGACTGCAGAAAGATTGCAGATTCCTCAACTAGAAGGCCGTAGAGACAAATAGGTCCAGTTTAGGGCAACCCAGGGTCTGAACATATATATAGATCTGGAGCAAAGATCATTTCTCTCTGCCTCTTATATGAGCTGACTTTCAGCTAGTGCTTCAGTGCCCCCTAGTGCCTTGCTAGTGAAACAGCAGGTGTTGGTGTGCTTCAGCTACCTGCGAATCATCTTGAAGGCACTTGTGCTGTTTTACATTTTTGATAAGCCCCCCGCCCATGCACACACTTTTTTCAAGAAATTAAGCAGTATCTGATATTTCAATATCCTTATAAAGCAAAAAAAAGTGTTGTTTGCTTTATTGTATTTACTCAAAACTCTTAGAGTTTTTTAAGAGATTGCCTAAAGAGATCATTCCCAACAGCACATTTCAGAAAAAATAATAAATGGGTTTTTTTAGAAGTGATAGAACTTCTAAAGAGAAGGTGGGGGTGTTGTTATTTGTTTTTCTGCTTCTGGAACACTAATGGGATAAATAGCAGTTTCTGCTTTCTGTAGAGCATGTTGAAAGTGAACTGAAAGGAATCAAATACATCACTTTTCTTCATTTGGTTACTCAGTGATTTCAAATTTCCTCTTCTTTTCATATGACTTAATTATAAATTTCTTCTGCTTCTTTCTCTGTGCAGGACTATCTGGGAGTGTAACAAGTGGCATTGCCAACTTTATACTTTGTTTGCCAGAGAAAATTTTACCTTTAACTAATTTAAAAGATAAATTCTCCATCTTGCATTTTAGGCATCTTACAATTAATATTAACAAGCTTTTCAACCTTAGCATTACCATTAGTGTTGATGAAAATAGCTCTACACACCACAGCCAGAGTTCAAAATGAAGCAATACTTTGGATTATTTTATTTTGTCTTCATCTTCCAACACAAAGAGATGAGATTCTACCCCACACGTACTGCAGGCAGAGATGAAGGATCAAATGGTACTTTTAAGTCAAGCTACACAGTACTCGAAGGTGGCCCTGTTCTTTTGGCACCTGAGGCAGAGAATCCCACAGGACTCTCTTCTCTTTCCATGGTATAGCAGGCATTTTAAAATAGACTGAGAGGAAATAGGGTATATTCTGAATTTTAGTCAGAAACTGGGAAGAGAAAAGTAAGCAAAATTGTTGGTAGCTAGTAAGTCTATTGTTTTGTTTCTACATTTTAAAAAACCCTGACTGCCCTAGTGGAATGAGAGCTCATGACCACTTTCTTACAATAAGAAGTCAATCACACAATGAATCACATATGAAGCATTTGGTACTCTTGTGCAGCATTTCACAAACTCAGCAACTTTAAGAAGTGCAGACTTGAACTTCCAGAATTCCTTCACCCAGTCGTGTCTTTTAGAGTTGAAGTCCATAGCAATCAAAATTGTCAAGGATGAGAAACACTGTTTTAGTGGTTATTGAAAGAAGGAGGAGAATGGAGCTGGTGAGCCTTGTGCTCCCACCAGGTATAGGTCTTTTTTTAAAAAAAAAGTTAAGAAGAAAAAATAAGCCAAATATAAAATAACTTTTCTACCCTCCCCAAAATTCTATATGTACTTCATTACTAACATAATGATCTCAGTTCACTCTAACATTATAAATATATATTAATATCAATTAAGCCACGCATCTTAAATAATCAGGCCCTAAGCAAGAGGGAGGGCATATTCTGGAGAAGGGCAGTCAGACTCGACATACTTCAGCAGATAAGTATTATCTGGCATAGTTTCAAGTAGTAGCAGATGGTTTCTCAGATTCCCAGGTCCCAAACTATATGATACTTATAAGGATTATTCACATGCTTATTTCAGAATAGAACCTGCCAGAAAAATGATATAGTGCTCATGTCACAAGTTTACAAAAAAAACAAGAACTGAGATGTTGCATTTCTTTTTTATTATTTTGATTTGGTCATTCCTCCAAAGCAGCTAGGTGATATGTTTCATTTCTTCACAGGCAGTTCAGAAAACTCAAGAACTGCCATGGTCTTAAACAAGATTACAGACATTCAGGCTTCTCTGCTCATTTAAAAGAAGTAAGCTTGATGAAGTTGCTAGATGAGCCCAGTCATCTTGGCTAAGGACCAAGATAGTCATACCCCCAGATTATAAACATAATGGCTATATAATTTATGCATATTTTAAATTAATAATTTGATTCCCAAACTAAGCATAAAATCATATTTATCATTCAAGCACAAAAATTAGAAATTACACCATAACTGTCAGCTGCCATTTTCTGCAAGAAATAAATAAAATGCTAACACAATCACAGATATAGCTAAAAGCAGCTGTGTTACAGGGACCAAATCATACTGTATTTTTCTGCATAAACCCATATTCTGAGAAACAAGATGAGAGTTTATGAGAGTTTATACTCACCTGCATGATTTTGTCTTGTGATTTATTTCCCTCTTTTAAAACATTTCAATATAAATAAGTAGGTTTATAAGCAAATCCCTCGATGTTTAAAAAGTTAATGTTATTAATTATATTCTCAAACTCTGAATTTATTTTTGAGGATTTATGATTATACTAGGCATGAGAGATTGCCAAAAGAATTATTTTGAGAAATTGAAAAAGTGACGTAAATCCTGATATTAAATTTTGGAAATGTGTAATTTATCTATTTTTGAAAGGGTAAATTTCTCCACTAATCAGAAAATGAAGCAATCTCTCTCTCTGACACAGATGTCACAATATTTTACAAATAGCAGAGTAGTATCATCAGTTAGTCTTTTTCTTCTGTTTAATAATTTTAAGATATTTTCTGTAACTTATTTATTTCTATATAACATTTAATATATGACATATTTGCAAGTTCAATAACTTAAAGTTATTTCATTGTGTTTACATTTTTCTTTTGTTCATTGGTTGTTTTTTGTATTTCATTGTTTGTTTACTTTTTATAATTCTATCTTTTGTAATCTTGTAACAGAATGAAATAAAATAAAATTTTGGGGAAAAAATAACAAAAAAAGAACAGGCAGCATAGCCATATGCACACCTTTGTGTATTATATGAATGCAGAGAATCTGTTGATTCAGTAATAATTAAGCATTTTAAGTAATCCCAATGAAAGAGGAGCATATTGCATGCATTTGCATGGTCAGACTATCAGATACAAATACTCTAAACAGATAATCAATGCTGCAATGAATTCCAGGTGCCATATTGAAATAGATATAATTATTAGATTTAAATTGTGTTTTTTTATTTAAAAGAAGGAACTCAACGTTCTTTTTTTTCATCCCAGGCTTGACACTTCTACCTTTTATTTTGCACCCTTATATTGCAAACAAGATATTTACAGTATTCACATATAATTAATTTCATATACCAAAGTCCGCTGGACTGACATGTTAATCTTATTCCAGTATATGAAAAGCCTCTAAGAATGGGGGGGTTTGCACAATTAGCAGGAAGACAGAGATTTCATCACTTGATTTTGACTTCTGACTTGCCTGAAGCCCCTCATCAAACTGCTGAGCTGAAAATTTAGAATTGTTTTCAATGTAATAAAATTACATTTCTATGACCACTTTCCATAGATATGATTGTTTCCCTTCTATTGCACTGGAAAATTTGGTGACCAAAGTTCTCAACATCTGCACGGATTCTTGCTGCTTGAGGTTGTAATCTCTGAATGAAATGCAGCCAGTTAGATTAATGGTCACAGCCCATATATACAGTTTTATATTCATTATTGTTTTTCTTTTCCTAAGAATTCACTGTTTGCTTCCCTCTGCTATTTGGTATGCTTGACCTTATGCAACATGGGGTCTTGCTTAAAATCTGATTTGGTTCATGCAAAGTGAGGATCGTATTTTCTCAAAGCATCTGTCTGCAACCCCATCTTCACATTGGAAGCAAGATGGTTTACTCTTTATTCCAGTAGGCATCCATTTATTCTTATTATTCACAGGATTGGGACAATCTTTAGACATCAACAGGAGTTCTTCCTACCAGAGAAATAAACAAATTCCTCTGATAATAATAGTGCCATGAAAGATACTGTTTCATAGAATGGCAATAAAATCAAATTATTTGAGAATGTATGGGCACTGCAAGTAGGTGTGGAAAAACAGAGTGATTATTAGCTATTGTTTAAAAAAAACAACTAGGATCAATAAAATATAATACTTCAACAAAAAACAGAGTGCAAGATGAGAAATATATTTGAAATAAGTTGCTAAAAATTTCTAAATTATGGCTAATTTCTCCCACTCATATCTTTTACTCAATGAGCAGATTCATAAAAAAACTTTATTACTATACTACACAACAGAAACCTTGAAAAGCAAAGAAATAATACAGACTGAGACATAATATTAAGTTGGTGAAGAATACAAGCCTGTTGTGGTTTTTTCCTTCCAGCCATATGGAGGCAGGGATCCATGGAAAAAGCTGGTATCTTATATAGCAGGGCTTTTCAACCAATGGTACGGGTACCACCTGTGGTACATTGGCACCTGGCAGGTGGTACGCGACCATCCTAGAAAAGTGGTAGCGGGGGAGGGGAATGAGCTGAACTGGTGGCAGCACTGCACAAGCCTGAGTGAGAGATGGCTGGAGCTGCAGGGCTGTCAGGGCAGAGCGGAAGTGCCAGGATCAGCGCCAGGCTCCAGCTGGAGCTCAGCGCTGATCCTGGTGCTTCTGCTGAGCCCGGAAGAAGCACCAGTCAGCTGGAATGTTGCAGCATCTCCAGGGTCTTGTGATTTACATTCAGATGCTTGGCAACTGATTCATATTTATGACAGTCACAGTGTCCCAGGGTCATGTGAAGTGACCAAAACCTGCTGCAACCACCCAGCAGACGGGGGGAATAAAAACCAAACACCCCCCACCCCACCTCCGCTGCCAATCCCCAACAGAAATGCTCACAACAATGAAAACCTCAGACAGGAGGAAGAGCGCCACTGGGTGGGCAGGCAGGTGTTTTGCTTGGCTGTGGCTTGGGGGGCACTTTTTTCAGTGCCATTGTAACTTTGAACAAGTCACTAAGCGAACTGTTGTAAGTCGAGGACTACCTGTACTTTATCACTTTTTTCCTTTTGGGGGGGGTCATCAAGTTTTTGACACCTTGCTAGGTGACTGGTGGTACTCGGATATTGCCATATCCTAAAAGTGGTACAATGGGTGAAAAGGTTGAAAAGCCCTGTTATAGTACCCACTTATCTTGCAAAATGTCTTTGTAAGACTAACTTCTGAATTTGCTTGTATGAGGACCAAACATTGGTTTTGCAATTTTTTTCTCTTGTTTTATCTCTTAAATGATTTACAATTAACATGTCTCTTCAACCAATGTGATTATATAAGACTAGTCATTTCAATTTCTCTTATCTTCCATCCTCACAATCTATCTAGAGAAAACATTGTGCATACCTAAATACCACCAAATAGACTTCTGAAAAAGGAATAAGGAATAAGTAAGACGAAGCCAAAGAAATTATAATGATGAGATAAGGAAGGGGAAAAAAGGAAACATTGCTAAATTATAACAATAAACTATAATAATCATTTAGTATATTTCTTTACCTCTTTCTAGTCTTCAAACCACCACATTCATACACCATTTCATACATTTCTTTTTCTTTTTGCTTCTCTGTATCAGCTCCATACAGCACAGCCTTTTCAGTCTTCCTCTTGACCCATCCCTTTCAATTTAATACTCATTCATTTTCTCTGTATGACTAAATAATGTACTTCAAACACATCAGACACAAATATCTTGGTTTTAATGTATTAATTTTCAGATCAGTTTTCCTCACTGCATCATTCATTGCATATAATTTCAATTTTCAGCCAATAATTCAACAACCTTTGCTTTTAAAACTACATATAGATTCATGCTCCTAACACTCAGTTTGAACCATTTGCTAAGCAATCCACAGCATACTATCCTTTATTATTGTAATGTTAACAACAGCTTTAGCACATTTTGGCCATGATATTTCAGCCAAAGCCCACATATACTCCAAGGATGCTCACACTATTTTGTGAATGCCAGTCTAAAGACTATCATACAATCCAGCATAGCCTGCTCCACACCTCACCGAAAAAGAGGTACAGAGAATATGCTGATACACACTCAGAATAACAAAACAGTCAGCAGCATATTTTTAGAATCTCTAGTCAAATTACAAATTATTTTTGTACAACCTTATCGTCAGTTCCTGATTGTTACCCACTTTGCCGAATAAAGAGTTTTCAGAAACTAAAAAACTTGGAAATATTTTGCCAAACTATAGATTCTAAATTATTTGCCAATTGTGTAGGCAAAATGGTATTCTTATTTTCATTTTTAGCACCCAGTGCTACTATGGATAGAATAATAGTACAGATTGATTGGCTGGAATTTTCTGGGATCTTTTGCGCTGGGAAGATTTTTTTTTCTTTTTAAGTGACAAGCTGAATAATTTTAGTCTTTTTCTCATTTGAAAAGAGAAGAAAACTAGATTACTGGTATCTGATTTCTGGAAGTTGGAAGGAATTCTAGAATTCACTTATATGTAAAGACAAGGATGTGGCCCAAGAACTGTGATTTGCCCATCCCTGTAGTATTGAAACACAGGACCATGCACTTTTGAAAGGATTTGGAAACAGTATTTTGGACCTTACACAAATGCAACAAATGCTTTACTTATTAAAGCAACCTAACTTGTTTTGGGTTTCTGCACAAGCCTGAAAGATGACACTGCTTTAAGGGATTCACTTATTAAAGTCATTACAACTCTTAAAGCAGCTGCACCATTTTTCAGATTCCCTGCCTTAATGAAAGAATAACAGAGTGGTGCCCTATGACTTGTGGGAAAGGTCCTAAGTATTTCTCTCAAGGTATTTCTAAAGTGTTTACAACTCTTCTGCAGCAGGCACTGCTGTAACTGAATTAGCTTTAATAATTATTTCTATGCACATGAACATAATTGAACATAATTCTAAGCACAGAACAAGTTCTCTTACTTGAGGCAAATAAATATTGGAGGCAATTTATGGTGATATTGTGCTATTTATTGTGTTAGCCATTCAGAGTCGCTTTGTGAGATGAACTGCCATATAGATCTCATAAACACATAAATAAATATTGAAGGAATTTGCTTCTGTCAGTCCTATGCTGAATATCTAAACAGAGAAAACCAAATAACAGGTTCACATGTTGCACTAAACCATAATGTAGTTTGCTTGACCTGGTTTAATATGAACTCAGGCACTGGATTATGTATGAACAGTTAAGCATGATGAAGCAAACCTTATCTTGCTACATAACCTTACATTAGTTTCAAGATTGTCAATATCACCAACAGTTCTAGGACTGATTTTATCTTTGCTCAGCAGCTTGCAACGAAATTTTGATCTCTAGATCCACACAAACATTTAATTTAATGTTCAGCAAGGAAAAAGACTAAGGAATTGAAAATATCACAGTCATCATATACAATGTTCAGGGTGGCATAACCATAAACCAGTCCGATGTAGTGGTTAAGTTGCCGGCCTAGAAATCAGTAAGACCATGAGTTCCAATCCTGTCTTTGTCATAAAAGCCAGCTGGGTGACTTTGGACCAGTCATTCTCTTAGCCCAACCCACCATTTAGGGCTGTTGTTGTGGTGGTGAAAACAGGAAGACGAGGTAGGAGTATTATATATGTTTGCCACCTTGAGTTAATTATAAAATATAATGAAGGCAGAATAAAAAAAAACTTTAAAAATAATAACAGTACACCACACTCCAAACCAAAAAGTTATATGATTCAGTTTAAGGCGTGAATCAGCTCTGCGTTAGGGTGCAGTGAATATGTGATGAAATAATTCCAATAATTTCAAAAATTTGATTGCAGTAACATAACTCATATGATGCATTTAGAATGAAAAGCAGTGTCTTACAGCCTAAATATATTAACTTAATGAAACTCAAGCAAAGAATATTCCCAGTCCTGACTCACTTCTGTAAAACCTCCTTTGAGAATTTGAGCTCCTAGAGGGAAAGAAGGAAAAACCTATAGTCTAAGAAATTAAGAGCTAGTGGAGAAATTACAGCAGAGTTTTACAGCTGTGTTCTACAGAATTCTGCAGTTCTTAGTGAGAAAGTAAAGTGGGGAAAAAATCACTATATATATTTTTATCACTATAGCTTTTCCTCTCAAACACGGATTTGGGAGTTTTGATTTAAAAAAAAAAAAACTAAATGGTTCCATGGCTATAAAAAGGAGCAAGATCTCTGGGATAGAGAGTTGGACTGTAAAAGAGCAAACCAAAATCGTCACTAGAACAACAGAATTCATTGAATCATTTTAGGTCAGTCATTTGCTTTCATTGATGTGGATAAAATAAGGCAGGAGGATTCACTATATGCACTTTCAGTTCCTTAAAGTAAAGATATGATCTAAAGGTAAGAAAACAAGTAGACAAAAAAACAAATGAATGTTTAATTTATATTAACGCATGTTTTAAACATTAAAATTTCAGCAAATTCTAATTTGTTCTCACAAACTGCTTTATCTCAAGCTGATTTTAAATGCTTTTAGGTTGTTTCACCAAGTAAAAGCAAACTAGTTTAGCAATCACAAGCAATCTATCATTAACCCTAGAATCTGAAACAATTACTTAAACAAGGAATGCCTGGATCTTAATATCCAACATATAAATAAATTCCCACTTTGATGTCCCCCAATTTGCTTACAATGATGGGAATGATGGAGAAAATTGTTCTAAAGAGAAACAATAAAGTTAATTCCTCCAAGTAGCTGACTTTAAAAAGTGAGTTTCTCATAATAAACTTATCTTTTATACTATTCTTCTGCAAATGTACCTCATAAAAAAACTTCACAGCAAGGCTGTTCAGCTGAGTTTAAGCTCTATGGTTAGAAGCAACTAGGTTCTTCTGCATTATAAGGTTTAGTGGTATGTCAATTTTGGTTATTTCACATCAATGGAAAAATAATACAGTGTCTCTGTTTGACTCACAGCATGAAATCTAAATAAGACCACTCTGAATTTTGCTTCCTTGCTTGCTTGTTTAATCTACCATGCCTAAAAATTATAGATTCGTCCTTTATTTAGATAGATAATGAATACTTTTACAGAAAAAAAAATCATGAAACCAAAGCATAATTTAACTGCACATTTTACACCAAAGTTAATCTGAAATTAGAAATGATCAATCACAGTTGTAGAAAAGCTGGGCATGAGGCTAAATTTAATCCAAGGAATACAGATTTCTAAAAGAAATCTCTTTTATAGGAAGGACATATTCCCTGAGCCAATTTCCCTTTTATTATTAATTTATGATGCTAGAAATTCCAAGATGGAAAAGAATCACTTGCGTGAAGGAAAAATATGACTTCAAGTACTTCCAGTATTAAAGAAAGATTTCCTTATATCAAGCATTATATTTATAAACTTTTAGTATGTTAATATTTTAAAAGCTAATCATCCAATGGCAACTTATTGAATTAGGTAATTTGAAAGCAATAGTTCATTTTCACTGCTAGAGTCAGCCTAGACAAAAAGTTCACATTGCCAAGAGACTGACTTGTACTATCATGTTCAAGTGAAATACAGTGTCTCATCCAATGCTTTTCAAGTTAAGAGCACTTCATGCCTTCAGCTGCTATCCCTTTAGATAGGGAAGTCAACTGATACAAGCCCAAACCACGCTGGGATTTTTTTCTTGCTACTGTGATGTCCGATTCACTTTCACAGCCTCCGTGCATCATCCAGCTGCGTCTCCTAATAATTTTTTTCCCAATGTTTTCTCAGTTGGGAATTCTTTTAAACTTTTTTTTTAATTGGACGAATGGTTTTCATTATTCTCCATAACTGTCCTCATTTTACATACCACAGATGAATATTACCCAGGTTAATATCAGGAGCCTGATTTTCAACATTCCCCAAACAGGATAAAAGTCATTTTATTTTAAATAAAATATACAAATTTAGCTTTAAAAAAAATCTAATATGCTCCTTGGAATTTCTTATGTCATGCAGCATGAGATGCACTTGGAATAGTTGCCCAGTCCTTGCTATCTTGCATCCAAACTACAGGTAGTCCTTGACTTACAATTGATCACTTAGCAACCATTCAAAATTATGACCAACTTGAAAAAGGGGACTTATGACCTAGATCTGAAGTTCTGATACCCAGGATCCCCTTATGGTAAGATGTCCACACCTTGATGCTTGGCATCACAGTCACATTTATGGTGATTTGCAGCATCCTTGATCTCATGTTACCAAGCATTTCTGCATCCATAGTGAACCATCGCTTATATAATGACCAGCGCATTTGTTTTATGACTACTGCAAAACAAAAGGTCATAAAATTGGGTCAGTCACATGACTAATTCATTTTACCAACTTTGTGACTTACCACCATAAGGGTTCATCCCAAATTCAAGGATTACCCGTACTGCAATTAACATGATATGGGTCTGTTCTTGAAGAGTACTCAGATGCTACAGGTGATGATGCCAAATACAGCTACTTGCCTGCTAATTGGTGACAGCAGATATAGAGATGTTTAAGTCTTTGTTGCAAAAGCTGACTGGCTATCAATTGATTTCCTGGTTCAGGGTGCCGATCATTACCTATTAGTCTCCATTTGCCTTGGATCTTGTAGAATTGGCCTGCCTGATACAAAACAGCAGAACAGTGAGTAGACTTTTCTGTTATGGTGCCTTGTGGAACAGGTTGCCCCAAAATAAAAATGGATCCCTCCTTGTTAAGATTCAGTCACAAAGTATGGTCCAAAACCTCAAAATTGTCACTGGAATGGAAGCTCTGCCTGATTTTTTACATGCATCATATGTGCATCCATTATGGCTGTTATCTTGACATTTTGGACCAGCCTGGTCCATGCACATGACAGGATGTGCAAAGTAACTCTTTTTATTTATTTATTTATTTATTTATTTATTTATTTGTTTGTTTGTTTGTTTGTTTGTTTGTTTGTTTGTTTGTTTGTTTGTTTAGTATTCTGCCCATCTCACCAAGAGGTGACTCTAGGTGGCTTACAACCAAATAAAAACAAGATAAAAAATTAAAATATTAAAGTAAAAAATATTAACATTAAAACTGATTAAAAATCATTAAAGATGGGAAAGGAAGAGAGCAAGATGAACATGGGGAAGAGATGGAATTTTATCTCAGTCCACCTCCAGAATGACAGGTCTCTATTGGGGCCCCAGGCCAGATGGTACAGAGAGCCAGGTCTTCAAGCTCCTTTGAGTGAGTGCAGATCTCCCCTTGAAGGGGGTATGATGTTCCAAAAGGGCAGGAACCATGACAGAAAAGGCTCTTATCCTGAGCCCACCAGCCAGAATTTCTCGGCTGATGTGGTCCTCTTCTGCCAGCACTGTGGGATAGAACAAGCTCAATGGGTAAAGACAGTTCCTCAGATAACTCGGACCTATGCCATAAAGAACTTTACAGGTGACAATCAACACCTTTAATTGTACCCAGAAACAAACTGGCAAACACTGCAGCTGATGCAACAGCAGTGTTAACACGGGCCACCCTAGGGGTCCTAAAACCTGTCTGTTATGACTGCATTCTGCACCAGCTGCAGCTTCCAAATATCCTTCAAGAGTAGTCCCAGTAGAGTGATTATAAACTCTTCTTATGCATTGAGCCTCTCCGTGTTAGTTAGTTTGGAAGTAATATCTGATAAATTGTGCCCTTCTTAGAAGTTCAGGATTTCAGCCTTAGCTTTGGATTGTGATGTGGCCTTCCTAGGCTGCTAACTCCCATGTTTAGTGTCTTTTTACTGATTGCATTACAGAAACCAATTGTAGCCCAGGAGTGGACTGCAATGTGTTCAGCATGCAAAAGATTCAACTTTCAATCTTTGATGTCTTCAGTAGAAAAGGGATCAGGAAGCAGGTCTAAAAGAAGGCTGAGTGGATCCCAGAAAGCTGCTGCTCTCCAGAGTAAACATCTGCCATCAAAAGCAGCCTGATCTGAAATAAAGCAATTTCTTCCAGAAGAAATATTTGAAGTTTTTCACAGTGCTGTTGGTTGATCTAATGCTAGATTTTTATGTTACTTGGTTTGTTTTTCTTCCTTAAGTTGATGAGGTATACAGTGCATTTATTATCTATTTTAAACCTTAGAAGCATAACAGCCATTTTATTGACTCTCTCCAATAAGTTTTTAATAATATAAAGAAACATCAAGCCCCAAATATGTCATTCTAGTGATTCTGTTCATGATTTTGGATTGAAAACAAGAATATTATGCCTCAATGCCTCTACACACCTGGGCCAATCCATATGTTGAAAAGGAGTAGCAAAGTTTAACAAGCATAATTTGGGGTTCATCAGAAAAGCATTAAAAAGCATTAAAAGGAATAATTAATATTCAGAACTCTTAGAATGTCAGCCTTTGATAGGTGGATGTATACTTGCTATAAAAGATGAAAATCCACTGAAATGTATGATGTTTCTAAAAAAAGGGATTTAGGAACAAATATTGAATGTAGAATATATATATATAGAAAGATGTGCCTAAATGTCCCACAAAGATTCTGAAAACTGCAAATCTATACATAAGTTCCCTGAAGTTAGTGGAATGAAGTCTAATTAAAACTGATTTCACCTGTATAGAATTCTCTCCAGCTTGTATCTCTTAAGTCAAGGACTCAGCTTTCAGCATTTGTTTAATGTCTGAATGCCAATAGGGTGTCCACTTGGGCATAGATCTCTGCCCTACTAATGATGACTGCTTAAGTAAAGTGACCCCATTTACAGGGTAATCCTATGCATCTATCTATTCAGCAGCTAGTTTTACTCCATCCAGTGAGATGTATTCCAGTTATGTGTTTGAGCTTGCAACCTAAACCTATATATTACCTGCGTGAAATACCACACGGAAAGATTTGTTTCTCCATATATGACCACCTTCACACCTAAATAAATATGCAAGTGTTTCAAACCATTAATTCTCTGAACAACTGCCATCCATCTCCCCTAGCAGGGAGTTCCAAAACTCACTGCATGCTATCAAATTAATATATAGATTTATGCAAACCTTTTACAGTCTATCTCCACTCCTTTCTCTCGTTTTTTGCTTTTGCTCATTCCAGCAGCATGTTTGGTGGAAAATGGCATCCTTGACACTACTCTATAGCTATATATTTTTGCATGTAATTCATTTTGGGGATTCTAGTTAGGGTTTTAAATTGAGCAGATGTTCACCTCCATGTGCTGCTATGAAACAAATCTGTACAGATTAGTATTTGGGAGGTCTGAAAGGCAAACCCTGCCATTCAACCTTTGATCCCCTATGCTTTCATCAATAGGAAATAAACTTGAGAGCCTTTAAATCTCTCAATTTGCCTGATGGTGAACCTTACAGGTTCAGCAGGGGTTATTTTTGAGGAAAGACGCTTTAGGGTTATGCAGTTTTTGAAATCTCTCACTCATCATGTAAGAGAGAAATTGAAATGAAAATCAAACATCTTAGCCAATCAAGCTTTTCACATAAGTAGCTAAAAAAGCTAAATTAAACTACACCTATATGTGGGGAGAGAACTCTTACGCAAGTTGTCCCTGCATTTATTCCAAAAGAATTTGCCTCAGGATAAAAAAAGATACATATTCATCTCTCTCTCTCTCTTTTTTTTAAATGATGTCACCTATTAACGCCACTAAACCCCATACTGTATGTTACTAATGTTTTGTCCTGGTAATTTCAAGCCATCAGCACTGTTTATATTTTTACTGTCTCTCACATCTCTTCAACACAGTCTATGGACAATTTTATATTTATATTTTTCTGCAATTATTGAACAAATACAACATTTTCTATTGTCTGTTTACTGCCCAGAATGCATTGGAACATTTTTATGTTAAGGAGGAGTTGGAAATTACATTTAGGGATGAACCATCAGCTGGCCCTTTACAGGAACTACATCAATCAATTGGACCAATGGTGAAGTATTTTCCAATTTGTCCACACACTCTTTTTCAGACTTTCCTGGATTTGTGTCCAGAGACATCACTTTTGGCTCTACTCTCACCATTCCCAGTCAATCAATTATTGGAAATTGGAGAACAGAAACACCTAAAGATTGAGATAGGTGGCTTTCTGATAAGCCTCTAATGTGGTGGGAGGGATGGGTTATAATATTATCAAAGTATTATACTTTTCCCATTTAAGGCCATTCACAACATTCTTTACAAGTGGATGGAAAATGTAAGAGTGAGCAAATTGTTCATCTTTACACAATGGTTTACAAATGCTTATTTCTGTCTTCTGAATTTAAATCTCAAATACAGGCCATGTAAAGGATCCCAAAACAAGAAAGGCAAGTAAATGGAAGTTATCTTGTTCTGTTGTGTTAGAACTCATGTATGTTAGAGTTCAAATTACATAGTATGTTCTAAATAATAGACTGAAATTCCCTCAGTCTCTAGGCATTGAAACATAAGTCTGCACATATATTGGTCTTATCCAAAGGAGTGGCTGTTCCTCCCTGGTCTGCCATACCAGATTAATGTGTGAGATGGATCTGAAGTCTGAAGGATCAGAAGCAATAATTGCCACTGAACAGAGCACAGCTCAAGGGAATTAAACACCCTTCCTTACCTGATAAAAACTGGGAATTTAAGCAGATGCATTCATGGTATAGTCAGCACTTTAAGGCTAGAGATGCTTTCTCTCTAAAAGTAAATCTGGAAATTAGATCATCCATGAAAGGAGAAAAGGACTTGAGGGGCAGGATGGCTTAAAAATAGAGCAGTCACAAAATGAGCTTAAAAAAAAACCCCACAAAACTTTTCCAAGTGAAAACCCTTCAATAAAAATACTTCATAACTGCTTTAAACTCTTTTCTATACCATCACCATAACCAATGGAAGCCCAAAGGTTCGGATATACCACTCATTTCTCTTGACACCCTTAAATCAATTGGGGACATCAGGGCAAAGGGTTGCCTCCAGTAACCACTGGAAGCTAACACTACAAAGGAATCCCGGGTTATCTGTGGCAGGGACATTGGAAAAACTTCCCCATTTTATCACTGTTTGCAATCCGGCGAAATATGACCGAGGATTGTAGGTAGACTTAGTCAACGTGTGAAATTGATTAAATCCCAATTTAGAAAAGACAATGGAAATCAACGGGAGAGATTTCCCGTTTGGCTAATTTAATACACCGACTCTGAATGTGCTGTCGATCTGGGTCCTACCCAATAAAGGCTGCCTGATCTTGGTAGGGGAAAAGAGACCAAACCGGAGATCCAAGCATCCTTCTAATACACCGGCACACAATGTCTCCGAAAAAAAGTTAGCAAACACGCCCTCTGTAATGCAGAGCCAAGCAGCTTCGGGAGACCCGGCAAGCGCATTGCTCCCTTACCTGCACAGCCCGATCTCTACAGAAGCAAGTGTTCAATAGTACACAGTGTCTTTCTGGACGGCGATCAAGCGGGAACCTCCAGGACTCCTGAAAATCTCAGCAAAGGCGTTGTACGGTGGAGGGGAACTGCTGCCAGAGAAGGGAGTTTCATGCCTCCGGAAAGCCGGGCTCCATCCTCCGATCGTCGCCCGCAGAGGAGTGGGAGAATCGGGCAAGCACCTCCGCTTTAGGCGCGCTTCCCCCTCTTTCTGAAGAAGCGGGCGGGCACCAGCCTCAGAAGGAGCAGAGGCTGGGCAGCGGGCGGGGAAAGGGGGAAGCTCTACTCGCGCGCCCCCTGGAGGACCCAAGCAATTACAACAAATACCCGCCCCCGCCCCTTTCCCTTCCGACCCTGAAATTTCCACTTTTCCATTGCTGGAGAGCCCGGGAGTTGAACGGTCCCTCTGGGACCATTTCATTACAAAATAGATGCCTGCTGGCTCAAGCTCTTTCGTCCAGGTGTTAAAATATTCAATGTACTGCAGCAGAGAGCTGGCCAAATGAGCAAACAAGAGAAAAAAAAATGGGATTAGGAACTAAAGTAAAGCTTGCGTTTTCTGGGGAGAGTATTCCTCACCCTACATTATTGTATTGTTATTTCACTGCATTATGCTTTCCTCAATTTAGGACTCTATAGGAGGACACAGTTGCCAAATTGTAGGTTCAAACTTCAGCAATCTGGTTTTCTCCAAATATTTACTACTACAATGCTTATCTTTCTCTCCCACCACTGGATGATAGAGCTTTGATTTATTTAACATCTTCACCAAAAGTAGCAAAAATTGAGGCTTGTTCATTCCTTTATTTGTGTCTTGCATATAGGGAAGCTTCACTCCCAATCGTCTGAATAAAACAATCCAGTGAAATGTTTGAAAAGCTTCAGAGAGGCTTTTTGGACCTACCACATTAGACAGGATGATAGAAACATTTCCCTTCCCCTCTTGTAATTAGATACAGTCTTTGCTGATTATGCTTTAAACTATTGCACATCACCTAAATAAGAGCCAGTTTGGTACACTGGTTAAGGCATCAGGCTAAAAAGCAGGAGACCATGAGATATAGTCCTGCCACAGGCATAAAGCCAGCTGAATGACCATGGGCCAGTCACTTTCAGCTGGGTGACCTTGGACCAGCCGCAAGCAATGGCAAAACACTTCTCAAATCTTGCAGAAAGAAAACTGCAGGGACTTGTCCAAACAGTTGCTGGGGAGTCTAAACTGGTTGAGGCACTGAATTAGAAATCAGGACACCATGATTTCTAGTCCCAACTTGGGCACAAACCCAGCTGGGTGACCAGGAGCCAGTCATTCTTCTTGGTCACAAGAAGGAGGCAATGGCAAACCACCTCCAAAATCTTTCCCAAAAAATGTCCAATGACTAAAGGGCACAGAAAAAACACTATCTTGGTATCTCAAAATTGCTGATACATGAAGGTCTCACAGGGGACAGAGATCTAAAATTATTCAACTTCTCACACTCTGTCTGGTGGATCCTTTCCTAAAAATGGTTTTCCTTGCAGGCAGTAAACAACTTTTTAGGAGCATGTATTGGTATGGAAGATAATCCTCTTTCCATGAATTACAGATTCCTAAATGCAAATAGATTTTAAGTTTCTTTAGGAATACTCAATTTCCATGATCATAAAATATAAACCAAAATTAATTTAAAGTCCATTAAACGAAACCTAATGGAGTATTGTGGATGAAAAATTGACAACTGGACAAACATTAATTGGCCACGGACCAGAATTTTTTTTAGAAAAACAAAAACATCATTTAAAGGAATTCTTTAGTCAGCCATTGCCGGGATTTTTATTTTTAATGAATATTTCCTAATAGCCATAGAGTTTAGCTTTTCTTCATGTCATCAGACTTACATGTTAGTAGATGCACTTTCTCTATTACATTATATAAAATACCCTGAGTCATTTGCAGATTAAGATAATGACTTGACCATATCAAGGTGTCCATAATAAATATATAAACAAATCAATTCAATATTATATTAAAATTCCAGATAAAATTACATTTATCTGATCATTATTTGTCTTTTTTCCATTTAACCTCTTTCCTATGTTCATTGTGATCAGCAAAAAAATCAATGTCATCTTCCTGATTCCTTATTTAGAACATCTATGCCAAAACAGCTTAGCTATTTAACCTCTCCTGGACCTAAGAGCAAAAATAATTTTATCATTTTTGCTTTGAATAGAGACATAGGGGTCTGTAGGTTAATAGCTTAAGGGACAACAATCTCAAGCTAATTACATCAAAAGAAGAAAATCTGTGAATGTGTGGTTGGGAGTGAAAAATAAAGTTCAGCAAACTGCGGTTTAAGTTTAACTAACATTCCAAATTAACTATATAAATTTATGTTTTTCCTATTTCCAAATGCTAGAATTGTATAGATATTATCAATCTTGATTGTCATTTACATAATATCTTCTTCTCTGATCTAGGATGGAGAAAGTAAACTCAATATGTTTTTTTCCTGAATATGATCAAAGATTATGGATTGTATGATTATGGCTGGTGCCCACTTCCAAACCACAGTGGCATATTTTCCTGTCTATTGCTATTACAGAAAGATCTGTTCATCCGTTATCCAGGTCTTATGCTTAAATTGCTTTTGTGAAACCAGAGCTGTTATGAGATCCCTTGTGAGAATTGCTTGTGCAATTTGTTTGAACAAAAGGGAGGAATATAATCCTCAAGATTTGGCAAGCATTTAGATACCAGCAAAAAAAAAAGAAAAAAAAAGCAAGATTTGGTTGGGAAAATACCACCCTTCATAAGGTTCTGCACTGGTTCTTAGTATCTCTGTTGCCTTATCAGCAAGGCAGAATGCATTTGGGGACCCTTGAAATTCAAATTGCTCATATTCATATTTCCTTTATCTATTTCTCTTCCAGATCCCTATTTTTATCTCGGTCCACAACATCATGCCTTGATAGATACACTTTAAAAATATATGTTATTACCAGGAGAGCCAATTTGGTGTAGTAGTTAAGTTGCCAGACTAGAAACAGGGAAGTGGTGAGTTTTGGTCCTCTCTTAAGCATGAAAAATGGGTAAGTGACTTTGGGCCATTCACTCTCTTTCTCAGTTCAACCCATCACATAAGACAGGACCATTGTGTACACTGTCTTAATTTCTATGAAATAAAGTTGGGATAATGTAATAATAACAACAGCAACACCAACACCACCACCAACAACAACAATTTCAGAAATTTTATAAAAACTTAAGTTTGTTGTGTGTGTTTGAAAATGCTGCAAAATGAGCATAATGCACATTGAATGGACATAGGTGTGTTAATTCATAGTTAGGTTAGGTTTTTAATCTCCCATTAAAAGAAGGGACAACAAGTATATGTTAATATTTTCCACCCAGTAAGCTTTGGGAGAGTTCCTACTACATCTAAGCCCCAATTGTGTATCAACGTATCAGAGAGGATATATGTACAGAAAGTATATATATATATACATATACTCCAACATTCCACAACTTGGAAATAACTTGTAAAAAACATGAGTTATTGACCAGATTAACTTTCACTGCCCTCTTCCTCTCCTCCTCCTCCTCCTCCTCCTCCTCCTCCTCTATTCTGTCTTCTTCTTCTTGGAGAAAACATGTCTTATATATCAAATAGAATTTTTCTCCTCGTCCTCATCCTCATTTTAAAAATCTCTTTTAAAGCATTTTTCTAGTTTCTATTTCTTAATAATGAGGTCTTACAAATGCAAAAGGTCTAACAAATATATTTCATGGAGATATAGTTATGGATTTTGCATTTTGTTTCCGTTTCATTAGCTCAGTTGCTTTTGCTTTTTCTTCAATTTATGTAGTTTATTCAGGATAAATGCAGGCTAATTATTCTTCCACTCTGTTAATCAAAACCCTCTTTTTTGTTCATCTCAACACTATTTATCCTTCATTGTAGACAAATGGTTTGGACATCACTATATCTTTCAGTACCAAGGAAAAACTCTGGTGCTTTTTTCTTCAGCTTTTCAAGGAAGGGTGGATGATGGGGACTGACAAATCCAGCAAAATATTAATATGATTTTGTATATAAAAATAGCCTTGAATATTAGCCTATGGTTATTCATATATCTCTCTAATATTCCTCCCAGCAATTTAACTGTTTGCAATATCTAATTGCTTAGTCTCCATCTAGTGTTGCTATATACTCCATTCTCCTTTTCATGTGTCAATCTTCCAGGGAAGAATCACAATTGCCACCTTTTTCCTGTGGATGGCATCAATGTATCTTTAGCATATAGTTAAATGTTTAAACAGTATATTAGAAAAAACACAATACACAGAGACAGAAAAAAAATGTGAGAAAATGGGAACTGGAACAAGAAAAACAATAAAATTATATTTTGGAAAACATGGTTTCCATCTTTAAGAGTATTTTCTATTGATAATTTCTGAAAAAAAAGTTTAAATTACTACAAATACCCTTAAAAAAAATCAAAACCAGGACTCTGCCAGCACTATAGCAAACCTTTAGCAAGTGCAATGCATTTTTTTTGCGAGCTTGTGAATTCAAAATGTGGCAGAGAATTTTTAGGTTTCCAAAAAGAGTCCAGCATTCTAACCCACACATATACAAAACCACACAAATATACAGAATTATATTTTTAAACATTCTTGCTTAGCAACTATTTATTAATAACCATATATATTATACTGAGACAAACTACTGAAGGTAAAGGGAAAAGAAAAAAATATATCTTTTAACGGAAAGTGCTTAATCAAATTATAAATTGGTTTATATTTGCTAATATAAATTAGAAGTTTAATTTTTCAACCTTTTCATACTTATCCTTATGTTTTGTTGAAGGTTAGAAGACAGAGAATTGAATTATATACTTAAAAACACGGAGAAACAGTCATGATATGATTGCTTTTTTAATTTGGCTTCTAAGACAGAACAGTCAGAAATCTAGATTGTTTTATGTTCTGTTTGAATTCATAGAAAATTTCAACATGCTAAAATGACATGCAGAGCCTGAAAAATAAGAAGAAGCCTTTTTTCTTCCTTTATTTTTCTTACTCAGAAATCTGAAGCATTTGATTGGTGGACCAGCAGGTGGTCTGTGGGGCTCCTTGGCCGTGATGGCTGGAGGCTTATGTGGGGGTGGTCATCTGGTCTGTTCTGGCTTCTGCCCGGCTTCCTGAGGCGGTGGCTTCTTATAATGAGCTCGCTCAACATCCAATCTTATTGCTGTCTGGTACCACTCTTGCAATAGGTTAGGGACAGCTCGATAGACACAGACTTGGGAAAGGTGATCGTCTAGTCCCTCCTTGAAGTGGGGCACTAGGGATTGTTCAGGCCACCTTTCTATTCGGCTTGCTATCTTATGAAATTCTCGTACATATTCCAGGGCAGGTCTACCGTCTTGTTTTATCTTATGTATTTGTGTCTCCGCTTTGAGGGCTATGGAGGGGTCCTCAAATCTGGTTCTTAGTCCAAGGAGGAAGAGGTGGAGGTTCCCCAACTCAGTTGCCAGCTCATTGTACAGATTGTTTAGCCACACAGACGTTTCCCCTTCTAAATTGGCTGAGACTGCATCGACCATAGAAGCTGGACTGGGGTAGAAATTGGCATTGCTATTCATATGGGAATGCAATTGATTTAGGAAGAAGATGAGCTTCTCCGGGTCACCGTCAAACGTCCCTCTGAGGGGTGGGGCCATCATGGGTTGCTGTCCTCTCCAGTGTGGTTACATTCCCAGTGGTTGATGGCTTCCCTATTGTGGCTGTTGCATCCCCAGTGGAAACTAACCTCCCACTGGTGGCTGCGGCATCCCCAGTTGCTGCAGGCCTCCCAGCAGTTGCTGCACATTCAGAGGCTGTTGCCAACCCCACTGCTGCTGCACTCCCAATGGCTGCTGACCTCCTGGCAGTGGCGGCTGTGGCATCCCCAGCTGCTGCAGGCCCCTGATGGTTGTTGCCATCCCCACTGTTGCTGTGCTCCCATCGGTGGCTGCAGCATCCCTAGTTGATTCAGGCCTTCCAGTGGTTGCTGCACATTCAGGGGCTGGTACCAGCCCCACTGCTGTGGTACTCCCACCTGCTGCTGACCTCCTAGTGGCGGTGGCTATGGCATCCCCAATTGCTGCAGGGTCCCCAACTGCTGCAGCATTCTCACCTGTTGCTGCCCGGCCAACAGATCACGCAGCTATTGTATTATATCATATTGAACGCTCACGTCTGAGTCTTCCCCCTGCATAGGCTTCAGCCTTGGGGGTGCTGATGGAGAAGTTCTGGGCTGTGTGACCGATAGTAGAGACGGTCAGGGCTTTCATGGTACCTGTGTCGATCTGGGCTTCTAGAGGATCGACGATGTCTTGGGCCGCCATGTTCAAAGTGATGGCCAGGACTGTCCCTTCTTGCAGGGCTGGAGGTGAATGTTGGCAGCTTCGAAGATGGGGTAGCCGCTTGTGCTCCATAGGCGGGGCTGGGACTTCTTTTAGGTTCGGATTGGCATCTGCTCCGCCAATCGTCGTGGTAGCTTGCATGGAAAGAATGAGAGGGTTGCTCCCCATCTTCATCTCTAGCCCCTCGAACCTCTCCACCAACTTCTCCACCAATTGGCTACGGGCCGTGGACAGTTACTTCCATTCTCTGGAGTCCTCAGTAGTTGTCAATTTCCTGATTCTCCAGCGGCTCAGGGAACGTGATTCTTGGGAGGTTCCTTCTTGCAATTCAACTTCGAACACTTTCGAAGAACTTGCTTTTGGCAGGATCATCTCGAGGGGTTTGGAGTCTTCACTGGGCAGGATCCAGTCCGAAGACTAGATCAGCTCCCGCATTTTGGGTCTTGCTCCCAGCTGTAAGGCCTGGAAAGATTCCTTCTCCATCAGTGCACTGGCTTGCGCTCCCTCCGCTGAGGCAGCAGCCACGGCCAGGGTGGTGGATCCAGGCACTTCTTCCTTCTCCATGTTAAGATCTTCCCCGAGTCTTTGTCAGCCTGTCCCTCAACTTAGGGATGGTGACTGGAGCTCAGGACCCCAATGTAGTTAAAGTAGAAAATGTTAGTTTTTGGGTTAATGTCATGGTTCCAATAGATAAAACCCTTCAAAAGAACTTCGAGGCATTGTTTACCTTAAATAATCTTTTTATTCAGGAAACAAAGTATCGGCACTACATAGTTGAACCCAAAAATTAAATTCCCTTCCCCCTGATACAAAGTAACAAAGTGCAATTCCCACCCCCAATAAACTGTCATAAATCACATTCCCCAATTAGCTTAAAGCGTGGGTTTTCCCCTTAGCTCCACAGCCCACCAAAACATTATCAGCTTGTCCTTGGGTTCCCACTACAGCATTATGTTATGGCTAGGTAAGCTTACATTCCAATCCCCCCCTCTCTCTGCTGCACCTAATTTCTAAAGTAAGAAAAAGCATGTTAAAGGAATAGAGAAAATGGTTGCATTTTCATCAGTTGTCAAAGCGGGAACATCCAATGTTAGTAGTGTTGACACATACTTAGTTTATCAATTATATCAACTAGGTCTAAGGGCAACCATTTGAACAAAATGGTGAATCTTGAACCACAGTAAAATGTGCATGAAGGATGTCAATAAAAAAAGCTTACTGTTGAATGGTTCTGTCACAGTAAGTGCATGAATGTGGCAACAAACTATGAGAATACAGTGATAGTTAATTTTGAACAATATGGGTAGTTTCTCGAAAGGCTGGGAAGAACTTATACTAGTTTCTACCTGGAATCTAATTTTTAATTTAAAAAAAAACAACCTTCCAGAATGTTTTAAGGTTAGATAATCCTGCAACAAGATTTCTTTATTCTTGCCAAGTATCAGTTTAACAAGGTAACACAAACTGCATTTTAAATACTTGATCAAGTACTTGGCTGTGATTTGGAAATAGTGCTGTCAGACAATTGTGTTAAAATACTATTATATAAAGACTGCATTGATACATTGCATTGAATTATAATCTAGTTTGTTTGATTTTGGCTTAATATGCTTTATGGCCCCAACTACTGTGCTTGAAAAATCATGGCTTATGTCTTAATCTGTAACAGTTGTGGCTTAGTTAAAATATCATAAAACACATTCTGACTTCTTAGTATATGTAAGCTTAGTCTGATACTGGGGTTACATTACACATTGAGATTTAGTATAATTTGTTTAGCTTGTATATTACATGAGATTAGCTACTGTAGTTTATTAACATGATTTATGAGATCATATACAGTAGAATGTAAATGTAACCAGTGGTGAGTTGTTCAATAAACTGTGCTAAATAAATATGGCTTAGTACAATGTTGAAGCAAGGCACTAAACAGGTATTTTTTCCTAAGTCTTCATTCCTGTCTACTTCTCTTGTTGGCTTGCATAATGCTTTATACAAAGTCTACAGAAGAAATAATATGATCAGCATGAAAGTGCATCATGTGATCAGATTGTCTATGGAGATAAAGGAAGCTATATTTCATCCAGATCCTATATCAACTGGGCCAATGGTGGGGATTTCTCATTTTATATTAGCATGTATATAATAGTAATTTCTTCTTTATCTTCAAAAATAAGTTTGGAGTTTGTTCTTTCCATAATTAATTCTGGAGGAGAGATTCAGAGTAAAGAGGTTAAGATACTGTAAAATCATCTGCATTGTTCTATCTTCTGAACCTCATCTAGCCTGATGAGTAGCTGTTAACTTTGTTATTCTCATCAATTAATTAAAAGAAAACAGTAGTCTTGGTTCAATGCTTTCAATGCCCCCAATTAGCCATTAAATGAATAGCCATTTATTTATTGTGATACACCAGGAAGGGAAAAGGCTTTTCTACTCAGAAATCATCATAATTTCATATTTAACATCTTTATGTTTTAAGGTTAGGCCAGCTCAAGAAATAGTTGACTGTGGGAGGCACAATTATATCCAGAGCAAAGAAGGATCCCAGTTCTCTCATTAATTCAGCAATAATATCTGAATAAACATCTGATAATATTTGGGAAGGATTTATCCCATCACCATGACTCTGATATATTATCATCTCCCCATCAACATCTCACTTTCCAGTTGAATTGTATACTTGGCATTTAATAGCACATTTTGGCACCTTTTGATGAGCAAAGTCAATGGGGAAGCCTAACAAATGTCTTACTAGCAATAACATTTAGACATATAGTACTTTTAGCCCTCTAAGCAGTTTATAGAGTGAGTATATTAACAACTACATTGATTCACTTAACAACTGTGGCAAGAAAAGTTATAAAATGGGGTAAAATACACTTAACTGTCTCACTTAGCAACAGAAAGTTTGGGCTTAATTGTCATCATAAATAGAGGACTACCTGTAATGCAAATTAATCTAATTTGAGGGCACTGCAATCTGGGAACCAGTGGTGGGATTCAAATATGTGAACAACTGGTTCTTTGTGTGGATGCTGCTTCTGGAAGTCCATTCTGGGCCTGGGCAACAAAAAATTAGCTACCAGTTCTGCCAAAATGGTGCGAACTGGCTGAATCCCACCATTGCTGGGAATACATATGAAGCATAGGAGATTCCTAAGCTGACATCCTTCTACACTTACCTAGGAGTGAATCGTAATAGATTCAGTGGGCCTTTCTTTTAAATAGATATGCATTGGATTATTGTATAAGACATAGATCCATTCTCTTCTTTCCAAGTTCCTAGGGACATCTGCCATGTGCCTCCGATCATGCTGAACTGCAAAACCTATAATTCCCATTAGAGATGGTCAGAGTTGTCTTATTATGACACACCAGTGTAACTCTAACTTAATTTGAAAGTTAAGCTTTAGTTTTTACTTATTTATTAAATGTATACGCTGCCCTTCTCATTGTTGCAGTTCCCAGTTAAGAAGGCCAGAGTTTCTGGATCTCTGGCATTAAAAGTCACAGCATTTCTGTAACTCTACTCATTTTAATTAATGAGAACCAATGTGGTTAAGGTACTAGATGTTGCCATTGATATGTTTGAGGTACTCCAACTGATGCATCGCTCCATCTGTCATTGAAGACATTTTACACTTACTGCCAGGTATTAATAAGAGGCTGTTCTTTTGCAGTGGCTTCATTACAGTATAGATACTGCTAAGTAATATGTCAACTTTAAAAATGAGCATGGCTGCAGCCATCTTCCTTATTCATTTTCGGTTGACACATTGAAAGGAGGAAGGGGGGATTGCCAGGTGCTTCTCTAGTCTAAATAACTTTTGTCCCGTGGGAACCAAGGTCATTGGCTGCTCCCGAGACTGCAGGCTGGGCATTTCATGCAAAGCCCACCAAGAAGATGTATTGGGAAACGTAGTTGCTTGCATAGCTTTAGAGGTGGGATTTCTTAACTTTGTATTGGGGAATTGTTACGTGTGTCTTCAGACTTGGTTTCACTTTTGACATGCCAATAATAAACATGTTCTTTGAGGAATTTCCAAGCCTCGGAGTTCTGCTTTATTTGTCTCTGTCTGTCGGAACCATGACATTAAACCAAATCTTTGTTTTCTCAGAGTGCTGAGCTCCTACCGCCTACCCCAGTGGTGGCGAACCTATGGCACGCGTGCCAGAGGCGGCACTCGGAGCCCTCTCTGTGGGCACACACGCCATGCCCCAGAGATGACAACTGTCCCTCTTCAACCAGCCGCGCGCTAACTCACGGAAGTCCCACGTGGCCGGATGCATCCCAGCATGGCTGGTTTCCCCCCCCCGTCCCATCCCTCTTGGTCTCGCATGCTCTCCTTTTCCTGGGCATGACCCACTGCATCACCTCCTCAGCTGTCGGCTGTCTGTCCAGCTCAGAGGTGGCTTCTCTGAACTTCTGGTGGTGGGCTGCAGAGCCCCAGAGTGCGTCGATCGAGGGGCCGGCAGGCTGTGGCTGCTGACAGACACTGTTGGCTCCCATGCACTCGCTGGCCTCTGTGTGCGGGGGCTGATGGTGTCAGGCAGCAGCCACCCCAGCCCCTGCCTCGCCCTGCAACAATGGCACCCCAACCCTGCCTTGCCTTGCTTCACCTCACCCTGCAGGACAAGCCTCCTGCCCATTGCCCCACCTGCCAGAGACCTCCTGGATCTCCCTGAACCCTGCCCGGCCCCCACAGGCATCCCTCCCCATGAGCAACATTGAGGTGACCATGCCCACCTTGGCGACACCCACCCAGTCTGCCATGACGACCACAGCCACACCCACCCAGTGGGCCATGCCCACCTGGCACCCAATGATAAATAAGTGGGTTTTGGGTTGCAGTTTGGGCACTCGGTCTCTAAAAGGTTCGCCATCACTGGCCTACCCACTTACTTTTGGGAGAGCAGTAAAGACTCGGCGAAGACTTGCGATAGAGGAGAAAATTGAAACCGCTGCTAGTGGCAACGGGACTCAGGCTATCGGAGAGCAGGCTGGCATTCCAGCCACTGAGGAGGCATCACTGGCAGGGGCTCAGCCGAAGACCAGGTTGATCCAACCTGGGAAACTAGCACCGCAGGAAGGAGCTTGTAAGGACCCACCTCAATCCCCCTTCTTAAGTAAGCAGAACTTTTGGACCAGCTCCATTCCAAAAGGAAACTTTTATTAGGAGAAATTGACAATAGGCACGGAATACAGGATCTGTGGTTTTCCTGCATGAATTGATAGGTTGATAGCAAACCTCACCCCAATAGTCCATCCAATCAGTTCAAATGGGCCAATTTCAGGTGTGAACCTGCTGTGGGAATGGGGTTGATAAGGTGCCATTCCCAAGATTTTTAGGCCATTTGGTTTTCATGCCTTTTCTTCCGCAGCCAGAGATAAGCCCGATGGCCGGAGAGGCATTCCTTTCTCACCCCAGGCTGGCATCAAGGGAAATAGTTCAAGGAGCAGGCAGATAGAGAGAAGTGGATACATTGTAGTGGCTATAGCAAAATGAGAACAGATACATTGTAGTGCCCAGGTATCCCACCCTCCCCAGGAGTATGACAGAACCCGCAAGAATAAAAAAAAACACCCCTCTAACCTCAACTTAGGTTCTGACATGCTGCCCCCTTTTAAAAAATGAGAGATCCACCTGTAGAGGAAACAAGAAAGGAGAGAAAATATATGTGTGTTAGTCTGGTTTATCAAGGTATTTATTATGGAATTTATTAAGTAATCTCGGAGCTCTGACATGTCGCTTGAGGATCCACTCATTTTGGGAAGGAGGTAGGTTCTTCCAGGCTACCAGATATTGTGTGGAGCCATGATATTTCTTAGAGTCTAGGATTTCTTTGATTTTGAAGTGTTGCTCTCCTTCTACCATGATTGGAAGAGGAGGAGGGGCTACAACTGGCCTTAAGGGTGAGCTTAGTTCTCATTTTAAAAGGCTGCAGTGAAAGACCAAGTGAACCTGTCTTACTGTCTTGGGGAGTTCCAATTCAACTGTTATTGGATTTATTATCCGTTTAATGGGGGAAAGGTCTCACAAATTTTGGTCCTAGCTTTTTTGATGGCTGTAGGGATTTCAAATATTTGGTGGACAAGTATACTTTTTCACCTATTTGGAAAGGTTTGGGTTCTACTCGTTTCTTTATCAGCTTACATTTTGTATGCCTCTCTAGCCTCATCTAAGGCTTTTCTCACAACGGGCCAGGTATTTTGAAGTTGCGCTATCCATTCCTTCAGTGATGGAATGGTGGGTTCATTAGTTGGTAGTTCCAGCATCGGGTTGAAGCTTTGTCCAGTCGTGACCTGGAATGGAGTGTCGCCAGTGCTGGAGTGAACAGCATTGTTGTAGGTGAGTCTGCAAAAGGGAGCAGGTCAGTCCAATTGTCTTGCTGGTAATTTATAAAGCATCTTAAGTATTGCTCCAGTACTGAGTTTGAATGTTCTGACCCACCATTCATTTGCAGATGATGGCTAGATGACAGCCCTTGGGTGATCCCCCAAAGGTTCAAAAAGGTTCTCCAGAACTCAGGTGTAAACTGCACCCCCCTGTCGTATATGATTCTTTGTGGGGCTCCATGTAATCGGTATATGTGTTGCACAAACAGTTTTGCCAGTGTTTTTGCTGTGGGGATTTTTTGACATGGGATGAACCTGCTTTGAAAACAGGTCTGTTACTGACACTCTCTGGCAGTTCTATGATAACGTCCATAGAAATCTCCCTCCAGGGTGCCAACAAGGTGGCTACTGGTTGCAATAATCCTGGGGTCTTCCCTTGCCTTCATTTAGCTGCTGCACAAATGGAGCAGCTAGCTATATAGCTCGCAACGTCCTTTTTTATTGAAGGCCACCAAAACTGCCACTTTACCAGGTGAAGCATTTTCATAAATCCAAAGTGTTCAGCCATTTTGGAGTCATGGCAGAGGCACATGAAGGTTAATCTCTAGTGGACCTCTTCCAAGCCAATGCTGCCCCTCAGTGCAGGAGCACTCCTGTAACCGCTGGAGATGAGCTCCTATTGCTGCCTATCCCAGGGTTCTTCATCTGCAGATGGAAAGAAAGGAAAGGGGTCAATGGGATGGGATGACTCAGGCGAGTGGAAATTTCAGTCTGCAGTCCACAGCCCCTCACTTGAACAGCTGAAGGAGAAATTCAGCTGGCTGGAGGCAAGGGATACTATCCCTGATGCCCAGGAGGTGGGTACCGTGGGGGTAAATGCCAAAAACTACCCATCTCTTCCCCCCCTTGCTGGAGCTCCAGCCCAACTGCGGGAGTCCGTGCTGCTTTGCCCACCCCCCAACCAGCTGTGAAACCAAGCCCTGTGTCCCACCCAAGTTTGTTGCCATGACCTCGGGATGCCAGTCCTAGAGTCCAGCCAAGAGAATTCTGGAGAGTGGTTCAGCCACATCCCCAGGACCAGCAAGCCACCCAAGCTCAGCAAGCCACCCAAGCCCAACAGCAGGTGCAGGTGGCTCTGCTGAGATTCAATCCCACCCATCAAGCCAAACTTTGATGGAGATCCCGAGAAGCTGATCTTCTTTTTAAACCAGGTGTGGGCGCATTTAGATCGCTATGCTTATGCCTACCTGAATGGGATTATGATGGTGAATGATGTGGTGGCAAATTTAGAGGGAGAAGTGGCTGACTGGGTGACCAACTTCCATGATGAAGGGGCTCCTGAATTGCATGACATCAAACTATTCATGGAGCAATTGAGGGGTCAGTTTGAAGATGAATCCTGAGTCCTACTGTCTGAGAAAGAAATGCATCACCTGAAGCAAAGAGGTCACCCTGCAAAGGAGTTCGTCCATGAATTCAGGAGAATTGCTAACTGGCTGGGGCAGTGGCCAGAGCGGTCACTGATCAACTACTTCAAACGGGTTAGATCGCAACTTGCTTCAAGCCTGCATAATTCCCAACCTGTTGCGTGAATGGTACTGTATGGCGGTGATGCTGGACATCAAGCTGGACTGCCCTGAAAGTCAAGCACCAGCGAACCCAAGCCGCCATACATCCAAGAAAAACACCTCTATGGCTGACATCCCCAAGCCTCTGCAGCGTCCAACTTCTCCCAAGCACCAGCCAGGGCTCCAATCAAGTGCTACCGGTGTGGTCAGATGGGTCACTGTGCTGTGGGGTGTCCAGCTCCTCACCCTCAACCTAGAAGCATGCCAGTTGCAGCCACGAAACTGTGAAGAGCTCCCAGAGGAAGAGAAAAAACCAACTGGGCACATCAAGGCTTGGGTGTCGAAGACTCCTCTCCCACCAAGCTCGAACCCAAACCCCAATCCAAGCCACAGCAGATGTCAGCACCATACGACAGTGACGAGGAAGGTGAGAAGGACCCCATAGCAAGTCAGCCCATTCCTTCTTTTGCCATTCCCGGCAGTCTGATAGTGCCCAAAACAGAGGCTCACATGAATTTGAATGTCCTAATAGACTCAGATTGCACTTGGTGCTTAATTAACTTACCCACTGTGCTCAAACTGGGAATCCGGGTCAAGCTATTGTCCCTGCCCATGAGGTTTGAGCAGGCTGATGGGTCCCTCATTGGAGATGTCCCTGCCATGCACCTAACTGAACTTGTGTGTTTGGAAATGAGTCGGCATTGGGAAATCATCCGTTTTGTGGTGGTTCCGAAGATGACTGAAACAGTAATTTTGGGGCTAGCATGGTTGAATAAATGTCACTCTAACATCTGGTGGGAGGAGATAATGTGGAAATTAGACTGGGGACAGGACCCCTCCTACCTGACATTGACAATAAAACAAAGACACTAGCCATCTGCGAGATGCAAGGGGAGTCCCGTGAAACCCTAAAGACTAGCTGAAAAGCTGCTGGGGATTCAACTTGTCCCCACTGAGTATCGTGATTTGGAAGAAGCATTTAGTGAGAAGGAATGTGATGTCCTCCCCCCACAGACAATAGCTACAGACTGTGCTATTGAAATTCTGCGCAGTGCCAAGCTCCCTAAACCAAGGATGTACTCTATGACACCCAAAGAGATGAAAGAACTGAGAGAGTACATCGATAAAAACTTAGCTAGGGGTTTCATTCAGCCATCCAAATTACCTGTGGCTGCTCCCATGCTTTTCAAAGGAAAAAAAGATGGCTCTCTTAGATTATGCGTGAATTTTAAATCCCTCAATCCTGTCAGCATGGAAAATACATACCCCTCCTCCTGATATATTAGCCCACCTGGCTAAAGGAAAAATGTTTACCAAGCTGGATTTAAGAGAGGTTTATTACTGGATCTGGATCAAGGAGGGGGACGAGTGGAAAACAGCATTCAATTGCCCATTGGGGAGTTTCCAATTTAAAGTGATGCCTTTTGGACTGCAGCCCCCCCCCACTGTGTGGATGAAATTGATAAATCGTGCTCCATAATCATTTATACAAGTGGGTTTGGGTTTATTTTGATGACATCCTTATTTACTCTGAAACCATGGATGAACACCTCAAAATGGTCCGTGAGGTGTTAAAGAGACTGTTGAAAGCCAATGTCAAGCACTCTATGCAAAGCTGTCAAAGTGTGAATTTCCCCAGACCCACTTAGATTATCTAAGGTATCGGTTTTGAATGAGGAGGTAGAGATGGACCCTGCCAAAGTTAAAGCAGTACTGGAATGGCAACCCCCATGCATCTGCAAGCAGCTTCAAAGTTTTCTGGGATTTGCCAACTTTTATCTTCAAGTTATTTCCTCTTTCGCAAAGATAGCCATGCCAACTCCGACCTTGTCAGCCATTGCAATGGTCATTAGAGTGCCAGGCAGCGTTCGAAAAACTAAAGAGACTCTTTGCAGCGGAACCAGTTCTTAAACACCCTGGCCCTAGACAACAATTCATCACTCAAGCTGATGCAAGTGACGTGGCCATGGGGGCTGTTCTCCTACAAAAAAATTACAGAGGGGAGTTACAACCTTGCGCTTACACCTTCCGGAAATTAACTGACACCAAGAGGAGGTGGGCTGTTTGGGGGAAAGAGGCTTTTGCAGTTTGTTGGGCTTTGCTGATATAGTATCATTTCTTGGAAGGGGGAGAAATACCTTTTGAAGTATGGATTGATCACAAAAATTTGGAGGCTCTCAAGACCCCCTGTAAATTATCCCCCAAGCAAGTAGGGGCTCAGTACTTCAACTGTTTTAATTTCACTTTAAAATATTTTCCTGGGGATAAGAACCTTTTGGCTGATACTTTGTCTAGAATGCCCCAATTCGAGAGCAACCGAGAAGAAGTAATTAACTTTATTATTCTCCACCACAATCCGCTTCTCAAATAACAACCAGATCACACACACAGAGACCCCCTGCCGGTCCTGACACTCACTCGCTAAAGGAATTAAAGGAGAAGTTAGAGACTGATGCCTGGTTTAAAGATAACAAATCTATATTAACCTTAAAGGGAGGGCTAGCTTGGAAGAGTTCTAAGTTATACCTCCCAAATGGCCTCAGGCTCCAGGCATTGCAATGGAGTCATGACACTATGCAAATGGATCACTTTGGATTTTTAAAGACATTGCATTTGGTGCGAAGGCAATTCTGGTGGCCAAGAATGAAAAAGGACATTGAGAGTTATGTTAAGACTTGTGCCACTTGTGCTGCCATGAAGAGGTGTCCTGGAAAACCACCAGGTTTATTGCAGCAGGTGGCCAATCCCTCTCAACCTTGGGAGAAGATAGCCATGGATTTTATAGTGGAATTACCTGAGAGCAGAGGCCTGGAGGAGGCCTCTCAGGCCTAGAACAGCCCTCCAGAAGTGCATGGATGCCACTTCCGGAAGTCTGTTCTAGGCCTCGGAGGCCTGGAAGAGGCCTCCCAGGCCTAAAACAGCCTGCTGGAAGTGCATGGGTGCCACTTCTGGAAGGCCTGCATCCAATAAGAGAACAGGTTGTTCAGGTGTTTGAATCCCACCACTGAGAAAAACCAAATGTACAGGTACAGATTAGGTGAAACATGGCTAAATAATTGTGAGAAGAATCTTGGATTACTAGTGGACAATCACTTAAATATGAGTTAATAGTGTGTGGCAGCAGCCAAAAAAGCCAATGCAATCCTAGACTGCATTAATAGAGGGATAGAATTAAGTATAAGTACCGCTTTGTAAGATGACACTTGAAATACTGCATCCAGTTTTGGTCACCACAGTATAAAAGAGAAGTTGAGACTCTGGAAAGAGGGCAGAGAATAGTAATAAAGATGATTGGGGACTGGAGGCTAAAACATATGAAGAATGGTTTGGTTTGTCTAGCTTAGTGAAAAGAAGGACAGGGGTGACATGATAGCAGTATTCCAATATTTGAGGGGCTGCCACAAAGAAGAAGGGAACAATCTATTTTCCAAAACACCAGAAGGCAAGACAAGAAGCAATGATGGAAACCAATCAAGGAGAGAAGCAATATAGAATTATGGAGAAATTTCCTAATGGCGAGTGGGTGTTCCATCATTGGAGGCTTTTAAGAAAAAACTGGACATCTATTTACCTGAAATGGTATAGCATCTCCTGCTTGAGCAGAGAGTTGAGCTAGAAGATCTCCAAGGTTCCTTCCAACTCTGTTATTTGATGTTATTCTATATTATATTATCTGATGGGTCCTAAATGATGTGCCTTCTCTACTGTCTTATGGAACATTCTTCCTCTGAAATTAGATTGGCCCCATCTCTTTTGATTTTTCATAAGGTTTTCAAGACCTGATTATGTTGCTGATTATGTTGGCACTGAATGGACTGGAGATCTTTTCCAGTGCCCCCATTGCTGACGGAGCCATCTCACCTAAGGTTAATATTTGTATGCTTTTTATTAAAATGGTTTTTAAGATTTTTATCAGTTTTATATTAGCTGTTTTATTGCACTGAGAGTCCTCTTTGAAGGGGATGGATGGCTATATAAATTTGAATAATAAATAATAATAATAAAAGAACCAAATCAAATGAACTACAGTATATTATGCTTAATCAGTAATCCTACAGTAATGTAGGACTGTTCTCTTGTCAATTCAAGAAAGAATGAGCTACAGTTAAAAAACAGAGTAGGGAAAAACCCCTGTGAATAGTAGAGTCAATAGTTCTCCTATTCATTACTCAAGCTTGGAAATAATCTTTGCAGAAAAATATTGTCAGTAAGCAATGTAGAGAATTGTTTACAAATGAAAAAGTTCAAGCTGACTTCATTTATTGTTGTGATCATATTCTCTTTAAGGAAACCAGGTGAGGTTTATACTTATTTTAGAAGCTGTAACCTGAGATCTGATTTAGCATTAAATTGGTAGAGAAGGCACATTTATGTGAAAGCAGACAATGTCCTAAGCAAAGTAAATTTCAGTCACAGTTCCAGAACTAATTTCATGGGGAAGTTATGCTCATATAATATGTCCCTGAATATTATGATTTTCCCCTCTTATCAGAAACTCTGTCTTAGTTCTGCCGACTTTTGCAGCTGGGTGATACAGCATTGACCTGCAGTTGGTTGTCCTATCTTCTCTAGGAAGCTTATGGAACATAGAAACATCCAAGGATATAAACATAAGACTACAAACTTTGTTTTGCTTTTCTGCTCACTGTTGATGATTGATGATGATGATGATTATCACAATCATGATGATCATAATGATTTAAAAGTAAAAATATTAGGTTGGACAGGATTTAAAAATTAAAAGACTCAGTTGGTCAATAATCTGATTTTTGTGAGTTATTTTATTTATTAAATTTCTATGCCGCCCATCTCCCCAACAATGTGAGTCTGGGTGGTTGCAATTAATGTTGTGTCCTGCACCTGTCCTGCTTTCAGCTTCCCTTCTCTTGTTCAAAATGGAATTGGACATTTGTCTTTTTCATCTTTGCATGATGAGCCCTGCTTCAGTCTTGTAATTATGAAAAGAAGGTTCACAAGCACAGACTTTTTTTTAGCAAGGGTAAAAGATAATTTGGCATACCTTGTGATTTCATTACCTGCTCACTCCTTTAAAGGCATTAGTACAAAATGGCAAAAGAGGCACTAATAGTAGGACAATTTTTCTCAAGGTAATCAGAAGTCATTGATTTTTTTTCTTTGCAAGAAGTATTACTATTTCAAACAAAGGTATCTGCAATATTTAAGAACTGTAGTGGCATAGTGGTAGAATGCAATATTGCAGGCTAACTCTACCAACTGCCAGCAGTTTGATTCAGACTGGCTCAAGATTGACTCAGCTTTCCATCTTTCTAAGATCAGTAAAATGAGAACCCAGATTGTTGGGGGCAATATGTTGATATTTATAAACTGCTTAGAGAGGTCTGTAAAGCACTATGAAGTGGTAAATAAGTCTAAGTGCTATTGCTTACTAGTGCTATTTACCTCAAATGAATTAAAAGTAGTTTTATTTTGTATCCAGAAACATTATAAAGGTTGCCGATTAATTCTACAAATTGTTTACAGTAAAATGAGGTGTAGTTGTTCGCTGACTACTGGTTGCCTTCTTCAGCCCATCCTTTTCTGGCTGAACTTGGTGGAGAACATGGCCTGCAATTATTTAAGAAGCAATATACATTTTATAGAACTTTTTTCATGTTACTTTGCTGGATCAAAATATACCAAACAGATTTGGATGGTATGTAAATAATTGTAAATATAGGTTTGCTGAACCTATAATGGCTAGGGAGATATTTATTATAAGAAACAGACAGTGTGTTATTAAGGCCTTTCTTATAAATTTCTATAGCATTAAAAGTGAATTGTCACAATTTTTCCCCATTCTCTTTCTTTCTTTTTAATATCACATAATGTAAAGTGAAAAGTAAATTTTCTGAAAGATGTCAGATATGTGATTAGCTCACTTTCACCAATCTGGAACTTTTTAAAAGTTTGCCAGATATTTAAGAACAAAAATAAGATGGACAAACACAAGTTCAAATAAAACTAAATTACCAGGCATCAGGTCTAAAAATAAGAGACAAACAAGAAACAAAAGAAACTCTTGAATGCAATTTCCCCACTCCAATTTAAGTGGCTAAATGCTAGGGATGAAAATCTGCCCTTTGTAGAATGAAACCTTTAATTCCACAATGAATTTGTAACACCCTGCATGTTACTTCTCCATCTTAGCACCTGTGTATAATGTAGCATCTATTACTCTTTGGCTGCTTAACTGTGGCTATTCTGTAATGCAAGCATTATTCTCATTTGTCAAATGGCACTTGATTATGCCCTATTCATATATTGCCTTGACTGTAGAACTTATGTAACAGTAGTGATTTATTGCTCTGACTTCAGAAGAAGTCAGACAGGTAAATTCATAGCATGTATCTAATTCTCAATGATGCCCATAGCTGAATCTTAAATCTATCTTGCTCATCTATCTGTCAACATGGCCTAATCTTCATGTTCATGACTCAGTATGGCCATGCAAAATACACACATGTACAAATGATAATATCTACTGTTGCTATGTGGTATATAACTTGTTGACCTGATTCACAATCATGTTCAGCTATCATTTGTTTAATTTAGTTTATGCAATAAACCACAACTGGTTTAATTAATATAATATACTATGCCCTAAACAATCGGCACACAACTTTTTCTTGATCAAAGATTGCATTTCTCTTTTCTGTTGAATGCTGAGAGCCATATTCCCAAAGTGGAAAGTGAATTGAAGCAAAAAAAAAATAAAAATTAATTACAATTAAATTTAAATGTGATATATTAATGGCCTAATTTTTTCTCTCTGTCACACTAAAGTTTTACTAATGGATTTCTACAATCTTACAGTTTTCACAAGTCCTGGCTTCTTGGTGTCTGATTGTGGGCTCCTGATATTAAATAATTTTTATAAACTATAGAGGCTGACTTTATGTTAAGCTATTATGAGCCTGACTTAACTTTTTTTTAATAAATCCACAGACTATATTTGGTAAAGCATGGTTTATAGGCTGTCATACTATGTAAACTTTCTTCTGTTTTGCCCCCATATTGTATTCATTGCCAAGCATATATGTTTTAGACCAAAACCAAAATAGCCATCTTACCTATATAAATAGTCCCAACAGGATTTTCCCTGCTCAGCAGGTATGCTTCATTAATCTGTCCTAAATGCAGGTATGATCTATTTTATGTGGATGAGTCATTGACTCACAGGAATATTGCATTTGCTTTTGGGTAAAGTACCAAATGTGCGTAGGTAGCTCTATACATAAGTGTCAATGTCTAAGTTCCCCTGAGCTTCTGTTGTTAACGAAGTTTTACAGCAATTTGTAATCAAATTAGACAGGTAATACATTTGCTACATCATAAAAGTTTTTATCCTGCCCTATTTGTTTCTTTTGTGAAATAAAATGTTTGGATTTTTTTTCCATACAACAGCTGGAAGGAAGTCTGGAACAACCTTTAGTGCAGGGGTGTCAAACTGCCGGCCCGCGGGCCAGATGAGTCATGGCAAAACCGCACCCACCCCATTGCTGGCAATGGGAAAAAAAAGTCACGATATGTCACAACACATCGCATGACGTTGCAAGTTTGACACCCCTGCTCTAGTGGCATCCACAGCAAACCATAATTATGCCAAAATGAGAATATGCATGCAGTGGTGTCATGGTGCAAATGCTGCTTTTAAATATTTGCATCATGAAGTCTGACCTAAAATATTCTGACGTTGTCAGAAATACTTTGGTATTTGCATCCACTTAGTCCTTCATGGTATCCATGAGACCATTGTAATACTTGGAATTAAACCCATGAAGAACAGCACAACCACTGAATGAATATTGTCCCTTGCTTTGGCTGTAGAAAAGCTAGAGCTTTATTTCAGTTTGAATAATTTAAAACAGACATTGTTAATGACTGTGAATGTCCAAACGTTTTTGAGCTATAGTTACCATCATACTGCATTATTTGCCATGCTAATTGTTTTTGGCCTTTTTAATCAGTGCAGGAATCCCCTTTCATTTTCATATGTAGAGCCTGATTTATCTTTTGCACAGCATACAGAAAGGAACAGGATACAAGACAGTGTTAATTCTGTACATTTTGGGTCATGTTCAGCAAGGCTTTTTGTCCTATGGGATTTTGAAATGAATGGCCTATGCCCCTATTTCATGATCTTAGATGCCCATGGGCTTTCCACAGTTGCTGCAAAACTTTGATCTTGCCTATTTTATTGATTACCATCAAATTTCATTTAATATTATTCAATATTCAAATAATATTGAATATTGAATATTATCCAATATTCTAATCAGTTTGTTGTAGCTGTTGGACTGTGCTGATCCCTTGCCTATTAATCCTGTCCCAGAAAATATTAAAAAAAAACCTTGTTGGTATTCTTTGGTTTTAAAATAGGAATGACTGATTAATCGAAGACATGCACAGTGATACGCTGACAAATATTAAGAAGTAGCTCTGCTGGCTCCATTGCTGTCGCCTTGCCACATTACTAGCACAAAACCGCTCTTCAAAGTATTAGATGTCTGCAACTCTTCTCTGCTTTCAACTGTCTCACCATGTTCCCAAAAATTTAACAATGGCTTCTTGCGAGCCAGTACAAACCAGCTCCAATACATCATTGGTGAGGCATGTTAAAAAATGTTTTTGATAATTCATCATACCCACCATTTTGAAGCCAGTGACCATCATTGTGGATGTCACTGCACACTAAGAAAAAGCATGGTCCTTAGCTTGAGGAGATTGCCCATCCTTCTTCTAACTGGAAGAAGATTGGAAGATTCTAGATCTGCTTCCATCTTCTTCTGTGTTTGATTTTCCTGTCAATCCAAATTATCAACAACAGATGGTTTTTTACTTATGACTGCAATTGAACTGCTAAGCATGGTTGTTAAGTGAGTCACACCCTATAAACAACCTTTTACTATGGTTGTTAAGTGAATAAATACAGTTGTTAAATGGTGCACATAGTCATTAAGCACATTTGACTTTCCCAATTGACTTTGCTTATTGGAAGCCAAATGGGAAGGTCACAAATGGTGATCATGTGACCCAGGAATGCTACAATCATCATACATCCATGCCAGTTGCAAGAACCAGAATTCTGATCATGTGACCACAGAGACTCTGCAACAATCATAAGTGTGAGGACAGGTTGTAAGTCCTATTTTCAGCAACTTCATTTCAAATGGTCACTAACAATTGTTTGTAAATTGAGGAGTACCTGTATTAGCAGAGAGAAAAATTCTCCTGAAGTTTCTTACCTGTTCTAATTCCATTTGCTGAAATTTGCTTCAGAAATTATTTCAAATGAGACATTTGAAGTTCCTTTACTTATTTAGCTACAAAATGGCCAAAATACAGGTATATGTAAATCCCTGTCTTTTGTGCTGAAATATCTTTCTATTCTCTACAGCTTCTCTGGCTTTCCAACTTCAATTAAATCCCAAGAAAAACTATAATGAGGAAACTCTTCCTATGTATTGTTGACTGCTTTGGAAGTGGCATTGCTGTCATTATAATGGCCTGCCCTTCAGAACTTTTGGAAAGTTACTGGAATGGAGACTTAAAAAAACAACAACTATCCATCTAGATTTTCTGCTCACATTTGGAGAATTTCCAAAGGCCAAAATATTTCTTTCATTCTCTCCAAAAGATAAGATTCTTTCTTATACTGGGGCAAACTTCCAGAGTCAAAATCCAGATGTCAAATGTTTATGTTAAAAAAAACACACACACACATAGAAAAATAGAACTTTTTAGTTTCTTCTTAAAAGGCCTATCTGATATTCCGCAATTTACTGAAACCCAATTTACTGAAGCTTTTCTTCCAAGTTATTACACATAAAAATGAGAACTTCTGTGATTTTGTATTTCTTTTTTCCTTCCTGCTACTAATGTTTCTAATGAGGAAACACTGCCTGCATGCTCCTCTTAAATTTCAATGAGTTCACAAGTATTGCCTTTATTCTTCATAACAGGCAGACAACCTGCGGTGCAGGCATTTATAACATTTCCAGAATGTTTATACTGAGTTGCATCCTTGTTCACAGAATTACACAGGAGAGCCATTAGTTTTTCTTCTAAATCACTCTTCTCCTTTCCAGTCATGTTTTCTTTTGAGTTTTCTTTTTTTTAAAAAAAATGTAGTAGGTTCTCTTCTATATGACATTGCAAGGCACTGCCATCTGAAAACACCTTTTATTCTTTAACTGGAAATGCTTTTCAAAATAGCCTCCACAAAGCAAGGTTCTTTCATTAATTTTCCTCACCATATAATCAGATGCTGGCTGAAATGGTATAGGACCGTGGTGGCGAACCTATGGCACGCGTGCCACAAGTGGCACGCAGAGTCGTCTCTGTGGGCATGCACACTGTCGCCCCAGTCCTAGGCCTTCAGCTGGGTTTTATAAAACCTTTTCGCTTTATGCCTCTGCCGCCGTGTGCAAAAAAAAAAAAGGTTCAATCAATCAATTTCAACTTCTCACAGGAAAAAAAAAGATCTCGCAAAGTTGGAATTGATTGATTGAACTTTTTAGTCCCACTCAGTCTGCCGTTATCAATAAAGCCACACACACCCAATGAGCCACGCCCACCCAATGGGCCACGCCCACCCAATGGGCCATGCCCACCCAACACCGGATGATACATAAGTGGGTTTTGGGTTGCAGTTTGGGCACTTGGTCTCTAAAAGGTTCGCCATCACTGGTATAGGATTTCCTGCTTGAGCAGAGAGTTCTACTAGAAGACCTCCAAGGTCCCTTCCAAGGCTGTTATTCTGATATTCTGCTTTTAATGAGAAATAACAGAAATTAGACTCTTGATATATTGAGCTATTGTAAGCCTTATGTCATAACAGCAGCTATAATTCAACAAAATGAATTATAACAAGATGAAGCTATAGATATTATTGAAGCCCATCATCATGCCTAGTGATATAGGTCATTGTAGAGCAAAAGGTCTGATTAATATATCGCAAGGAAGTCATATCAAATCCAGCAGAACCCCATATTGCATCCAACAATTCTATCCAATTATAACAAAATGATAGGATTGGAAGGGATCTTGCAGGTCTTCTAGTCCAATTCCCTGCTCAAGCAGGAGACCCTATACCATTTCAGAAAAGTGATTGCCCAAACTCGTCTGATTAATTGTTTTCATTGTTAGGAAATTTCTCCTTATTTCTAGGCTGATTTTCTCCTTGATTAGTTTCATCCATTACTTCTCATTCCATCTTCAGATACTTTGGAGAATAGGTTGATCCCCTGTTCTTTGTGGCAGCCCCTTAGATATTGGAATATTGCTATCGTGCCAGCCTTAGTTTTTCTTTTCATTAAACTAGACATACCCAATTCCTGCAACCATTTTTAATATGTTTTAGTTTCCAGTTTCTAATCATATTTGTTGCTCTTCTCTGAGCTCTTTCTAGAGTCTCAACATCTTTTTTTATATTATGCAACCAAAACTGGATGCAGTATTCCTCTGTTAATGCAGCCTAAAACAGTGTTAGCTTTTTTGATGGCTGCAGCATGCTGCTGGCTCATGTTTAAGTGATCCTAGATCCCTTTCACAGTTACTGTGGTTGAGACACATACCACCTATTCCATACCTATGCATTTGGTTTTTCTTGCCTAATTGTAGAACCTTATTTTTCTCATCACTGAATTTCATTTTGTTAGATAGATCCAGTGTTCTAATCAGTCAAGATGCTTCTGTACTTTGAGCCTATTTTCTGGAGTTTTGGCTATTCCCAATAGCTTGGTGTTATTTGCAAATTTGATGAGTTCCCCTTCTATCCCCTCATTTATATTTACATCAAATGGGTAGAAAATGCAAATTAGTCTTTAAAATGCAATTCACAAATATGAACTGCAAAGATGTGAACAATCACTAGATGGCTTCAAAAAGATAGATTTTATCTCTTTTCTTTGCTGCTATCTAGTGATCATTCCATATTTTTGTAAGCCATATTTGATTAGCTCTAATTTAAAATAACTCCTGTATTCTCTATTAAAACATTACATCCTTGAGAGATACAGTATATTTTCTTGAACTTCATTTGCCCTGCATCATCATTTCCCATGCAAACTACCTGATGAAATTTTCATAGAAAGCAGGCATGCAATCAATTAAATGACTATTTAACAGCAATTGTTATGTCTTAAATCTGTAAAAATAATAAAAATGTTGGCCGTTGACTTGTTTTAAGAACGATAAATGATTGTTTGCTGAATGAAATTAGTGGCCATCTTTCCTGATATTGCCTGCTCAGTTGGGTTATGATCCATTACTTCTCTTTTTATTCACACACACACACACACACACACACACACACACACACACAGAGAGAGAGAGAGAGAGAGAGAGAGAGAGAGAGAGATTTCTATTGAAATCATACAACTGGAATTCGGTGTTAAACTGCCTATTAACGGAGGCCCAATTTACCACAGACTTTCAACACTAAAGAAAATTATTATCAGATAGGCTCAACATACCTGAAAATGCAAAAAGTACCTCCATTGTGTGTGTAGTAGATGTTGTTGCTGATATTGATATTGATGTAGAAAAGTATTTGTGTCCATAAAATTACCTGCCCCTCCACTAAGATGATGCTGGATATTATTAAAATCAGAATCAATTGAATACAGCACAAAAATATATCCAGTGAAAATTAATATTGGATAATAATGCTAATAATTTACCTGACAATCAAAAATGGTTTGGAAAGGTCACAGAATATGAGTAACAGTGATGTGACAGATGACAGTCCTTTGTCATATTATTTCTCCTTTCCTTAACACCATAAAGGAGCAACAGGAAGCTCTTTTGTGAAAGCAAGCTTTGAAATAACAGCAGCAGCACTTCTGGGGATTTTTTGTAGCTCTTTCAATAAGCTTTACAAATGTTAACAGATTTATCAAAGTAATATATAAGAGCTATGCTATCCTAGGTTTATTCACGAAATGGTGTAGGAAACCTTAGATTTTTAATCCTATAAACAAAACCAATAAACTATAAAACTAAAAGACAAAAACAGCTTTGCACAACCAGATGCTTTCCGTACACTGAGCATGCAATTAAATACTGTAATTTCAAAACGCCCAGAGATCATCGGGTTTAAAGAAGCTGCTATAACATCATGACTTCAGTAACGGAGCATATGATCAGTGTCATAAGTTGCTATTTCAATTATTAGATAATAAATCATTTTCTTAGTTTTTTTTCCCTACAGTCCAAGCTGAGTATGGGGGGGGGAGGCTTTCCAGTTACATACAGTAACTGTGAAAGTAATGAACAATAATTAAAAATATAAAATAAAAAAGTCTGTATATGTGTTTTTGGTTTTTAAACTAACTTATAAACCAATTCATTCACACCATTTTAAAAAGAAGCAGCTTATCAACCTCAAGTAATAAAATGCTTAAAATACTTCAATTCCTTAACCTTTAATATACCTTTGCCCCTCTAAATTCAAGACTTTCTCTCAACAGATGTAATCCAATAACATTTATTGACAAATAAGTTTAAAAGGAGAGAAGGAAATTCCAGAAGCTCCAAGGTCACTTATTCAAGAGTATCATTAATAAAATTCAGTCATCCCAGGATTCTAAAAATAATATTCAGATGTTTATGTATTTAATTGTAAATTGTTTGCTATTAAAAGCAATCTCATCTTTAAAAGTCAGTTTCAATAATTCTGGCTACTTTTCTACAAAGATAGCAGTATATGGCTGCATATGCTTTCTACTTCTGAAAGAAGTTTTGATTTTTTATATATATATAAATGTTATTTATTCAAACTTGGAGATCAGCAAATATAGTAGGATGATGGTTTTCCAGTTCACATATTAGTTCAAAGATGGAAATTAAAGAAAGACATATTAACATTGAACAAATGTATCCCCTATCCAGAATTCTGCAGGTATAGCCTTGAATTATTTATTTATTACTTAATTCAAAAACCATACTACCCCCAACAACTCTAAATAAAGGAAAACTATAGGACAACTGTAGAGAACCAGATTGCTTGAGACATTAGGCTAGAAATTGGAAGACCATGTGTTCAAGCCTCACCTTAATCACAAAGCCAGCTGGGATAGACTCTTTCTCTCAGCCATATCATCAGTGCTACCCTAGTTTGGGTAATGAAACATCTGCAAGAAAACAAGCAAGCTCAGAGAGCGCCAAGGACCCCTCATTTCAACCCTGAGCTACAAAGATTCTCCTTTATTCTTGGAGAATGTCTGTAGAATTCTAAAATGCTACAGAGCCTTAGTTTAGGGCAGAAGTCATCTGGACCATGGGCTCTTTCCCCCTGGAAGACTTAATAAGGGAGTCATCGGAATTATCATAAGTCCTAAGTGGGTTTTGTTAGAAAATGATCAATTGATATATCAGCAAGTTCATCCTGTTTATCAGCCCAAACTAAAAACTGGATATTTTATGCTTCCTGATTCAAATGAATAATATGAAGGCTATCTCAAAATATTATCTAGAATTTCTATAGAATGAGCCAATGCAATATAGTACAAGGGAGTGAGGACTCTTACTCCAAACACGCTGAATTTTGTTTTGTTTCTAAACCTCAGATAGGGAAAAAAAACATTTCTGGGGAAGATTTGAATGTATTTATTCTTTCAGAATGCAAGTTCTATTTACTGGTATAGAAATTACAGGATTATGAAGCCCACAAAGAGCACTGCATGCAATCCTGTAATCATTTATTTGTGCAGCCGACACCCCTTTTGTTTTGGAGCAACATTTTTGTGAGCAAGAGTACACAGCTGTACTTTGCCATTTTGCCACCTAGTCCCTTGACCTTAAGTTGAAATCAGTGTGAATTAAGTGGGTGTAACTCTCTGATCACAAGATTACAGCTCTACTAGAGACTATAGCAATTGGCAGATGCAGACAAAATGAATACGCTCGAGCATAAAATCAGTTGAAAGAAGGTGCCAAAAGAATCACTGCAGTTGGTTAAGAATAGCAGCTTGTTTTCTAAAAAAGACGAGAAAGGACAGGTCAGCCTGAAACTGCCAGTTTATTTCACTGTCATTAATTCACTTCAATTTTTAAACTCATGCTACATTGGAACCACCGTGTTTTTTTTAATCAAGTAAAATATTGAAACATTATAACTGTGAAAGTAATAATACGTAAACTGCTTTTATGAAATGTTAAAATGTTATGTCAATAATGTCTCCATAGTCTGACGAAGAAGATCTTGCCAAAGAGATTATTATTATCCATATAATATATTGTGAACTTAGTGTTGTAGGGGAAAGTGTAAGCCTTTTTATTGAGAATTTATTTTTACAGCTCTTCTTCAGTTTTCAAAACAAAATGATAACACCAATCTATTATTTATTTAAAATCAAATTATAAGAGGCTGGATGCAAATATGTGCCTGAGCTATATTGACTGGAGAAAGACCTTTTCTATGAGACTATTTTCATGAGCTGTCTTACCACTACTATCCATGCTACCATTTGGTATCTATGTTCAACTCAGAAAAGATAAATATTGCTTTAACTCCAACCTGTTCTTTTCTTCTTCAGTTGTTCTGTATTATATGGGTCATGACTTTAGGATATTACTACTGTACAGCATGTGATAGAAAGTGCAACAAAATTACAGAGTATAGCATATAACTTAGCAGAAGATGCTAATGGAATAAATAATCACCACTGTGTTCTAACTGTGGTCTGATGTGATGAAACCAGTGGCAATTTTCCATTTAAATTCCATGCCTCCTTCCTATGGATGAGAAAATAGCTATTAGTTTTCATCCCTGTCTTTTGTTTTCCAAAGGGAGCCTGCAGTCTTTGCTATAAACTATGGCTTAATTGGAGCATAGCCCTAATCTGAGGAAACTTTTAAGTCTTTAATCATTGCATGATTATGATGTCTGTCTGTTGGACTATGAATACTGTGGCAGTTTCCTGGGGTTTATGGGAAAATATAGAAATAGATGTAACTAGGTGAGAAGTAACAGGGATTGATTCCATCTCCTCAACAGAGTATTGCTATAATATAAGTTTCTGAGTAGTTATTTATTTTTGACTAGGATCATCCTCTTGAAATCCTGCCTTCTTTGTTTCTAAGAGCTCACAAATCTTCTGCTTGATTATCTTTTTCAGGATTTTCCTAGATATTGATGTCAAATTCATTGACCTATAAATTCCTGGAACAATTTTTTCCACTTTTCATAGATTGGAGCATCAGTCCTTTTCTGAGCTCTGGTATTTCCCCTATGGCGCGCGTGCTACAGGTGGCATGCACAGCCCTCTCTGTGGGCACGCGCACTGTCGCCCCAGTCCTAGGCCTTCAGCTGGGTTTTATAAAACCTTTTCACTTTAGGTCTCCGCTGCAAAAAAAAAAAAGTTCAATCAATCAATTTCAACTTTTCACGGGGAAAAAAAAATCTCGCAAAATTGAAATTGATTGATTGAACTTTTTAGTCCCATCGCAGCCATGCCCACCCAATGGGCCATGCCCACCCAATGGGCCACACCCACCCAATGGGCCATACCCACCTGGCACCCAACTATACATAAGTGGGTTTTGGGTTGCAGTTTGGGCACTCGGTCTCTAAAAGGTTCACCATCACTGCCCTATGCTTTGAAAGATTACATTCAGATTATGTTTATCAGTTCCTTCTGAACCCTGCAATATAAACCATCTGGTCTGGTGATTTAATAATAATAATAATAATGATAAAGTTGGAAGGTACCTCGGAGGTCATCTAGTCCAACCTCCTGCTCAGGCAGGAAACCCTATACCATTTCGGACAAATGGCTGTCCAGTTTCTTCTTAAAAACTTCCAGTGTTGGCGCATTCACCGCTTCTGGAGGCAGGTTGTTCCACTGGTTAATTGTTCTAACTATCAGGAAGTTTCTCCTTAGTTCTACGTTGCTTCTCTCTTTGGTTAGTTTCCACCCATTGCTTCTTGTCCTGCCTTCAGGCGCTTTGGAGAAAAGCCTGACTCAGTGAGGATGGTTAGATATTCTCTTACTAATTCCTTGCCTATTTTGAGTTAAATACCTGTTCTACTTACCCTGTTGTTGCTTTTGATAGATTGAGCTATTTCTTCCTTTTGCATAAAAACAGATGCAAAGAAGGAATTAAGTTTTCTCTGTACTGCCTTTCACCTTACAGATCTTCATTAATTCTGTGAATGAATTTTAATTCCATTAATTTGTCTGTGTTGTTTTAATATTACTACATCTTATTTACCCACAAACATGAAATGCAAGGAAATATTGCAGGATTGCATTGAAAAAATAGCCTTCCAATTTATGGGAAGTAAGAACTTGTTCTATAGTTTTGTTATTTAGTTTTTTGCTTATAAGGATTAAGAATTTGCCATTTATTTCCTTCACTATTAATTTCCTATGTACAAAATAGGGAAAATTTTACATTCAAACAGAAGTAGTTGCTTTCCTCTTTGCATATAAAAGCCCTGAGAACTCGGCTTCCGGTTCCAGATCGCGGCTCTGGCGGACAAGCGGGGCAATTGCTCCCTCCACCATCTGGTTTTCTCTCTCCAGGGGACCCTGAAAGGGGTTGAAAGTCGCCTTGGAGGGGCAACGAGCGGGGAAGAGGACTTCTGACAGATCGTGGAAGGGCGGCAGCCCTTCCGTTTGATCCGGAGCAGCTCTTCGGACCGACGAAGAAAAGATCGGCCACCCACATGGCCCATCACTAAGCCGCTACCTGCTGAAGCCAAAATTACAACTAATCACTTGAAAGCACCGCGGAGGAACTGGGTGAGATCCTACCTTCTTTTTACCCCAAGCATTTTTTTTCCTGCAAAAGCTCTCTGAAATTGCTTCTCCCTGTGAGGAGAGAGGGAAGGGAATGTCTTTCTCCCACCCTCTAAAATGGCGGTGGCAGCCTACATTGGGGAGATAAAACCCTGAAAAATATATTTAAGTAATTGGACTTACATATTTCTTAGATCTGGCGACCCAAAATGTTCCTACTTTCACAGGAACTGGCTATCTTAACTATTTGGAAAAAAAACACTCGAAAAGAACCTAAACTGGACAAAAGCCTAGCCTTTCTGAAAAGGATTTTAAAGGCCACTGGGGACATCTTGTGGTATAGCAAGTAAATATCCCTGGGAAAGAGACTTGTTTAAAACCTAGATCTGTCCTTGGTACTATCTAAAGATAAAAAGCTGCAGCTGGGAGCTGAAACTGGCTCTTAAGAACTGTGGAGGTGAACATTCACTGACTCTTGCTTAAAAAACTAGCCTCCACCAAAGGACTATCTATAAACATTTCAGAAATGGAGGGAGACCAGCAACAAACTTTCCTTGACTATGAACTTATACTTGAAAAAATCCTTGAAGCTACTAAGATAATCAAATCCAGATTGAAAGACAAAGGTGCCAGCTTGAACCTACAAACTGAAATCCAGATTCCAACTAAAGAATTTACAACCCAGAAAACAACAGAAGCGGGAGAAAACAATACTAAGACAGAGGACTTTAAGGAACAACAACAATATATTGAAAATTCTGGCAACCAAATCCTGATTGCAACCGAAGAACCTACAACTCAAAAAGTAACAAAACTGGAACAAAGTAATACCAAAACAGAAGATGCTAAAGTTCAACGAGGACAACACATTGAAAACCTAGATAACCAATCAATAACTATAAAATTGGACATGACCTTTTACCTAAACCAGAAGAAACCTGAGGAAAAAGAAGACCAGACCGAATTGAAAATAAAGACACTAGAACAAATACAGAGACTTTGACTACTAGAGCAACAACTTAATGACTATAAATGGACCAGCCCTTCTGAAAAAGTGATGACTAGACGGTCTCCCTTGATTCAAATAACATGTACCAGAATGAAAGGAGACCTATTTGATAAATTAAAGACATGGGTATGGAAACCTGGTTGGCAGAAAAAGAAAGCTAGAGTTAGGTTTAAAAAATGGGGCCTTCTGATTTACTAAGAGAGATCCTAAAGTCTCAACTAATGGGCTAAAGGGAGACCTGGAGACAAAGGGAAATATGACTATTTAAATGTTGTTGGATTAATTGGCCTAATAATTAGAGTTTAGATTTATAATAAATATTAAGAATCAGCCTTAGCCCAGAAAATATAGATGAAGGATGGATCTGAGACAATAAAGGTTACTCTAATAGTAAGCTGTGTTGTATTAGGATGAGAATTAGAAAATGTTTATGAAATAAAAATAGAATATATTTAAGTAATAATATGTGTATTTTAGACATTATAACTCTTGTGTAGTGAAATAAAGGAAATTTGGGTTACCAGAAATTTGAATATTATGGATGTTAAAGGTTAAAATTGGAATACTGTAATTAGAAATCAAGAATTAGGTAAAACTTAAAAACAGGATATGTATATGTATAAACAAAAGATAGATTGATAAACGTTTTGACTGAACCTGCTATGGCTAGGAATATACTAGTTTAACTATGCTACATCAAATGTTAATGGGAAATAGAGAAAGAATTTTTGACGATGTAACCTGAGATATGTATTAAAGATGCTGTTACTGAACTATTGATTATCTAGTCACCACGTTGCTTTCTAAATATTTGGATGTTAAAATTGGAAAACTAATAAAATTTGATAAAAAAAAGCACTGAGAACTCGAGAGACATACCACAGATTTACAGTAATCCTTTTATTATACATCAGAGCAAATAAAAAAAAAATCTGTAAAAGCAGCTGCAATACTTTTCTTGAATAGTTCTTTATGTTCCAGAGCAACTGAACCTTTGCAGAAATCCTCTCAGATAGATAGCCAGTGCTTTCAGTATTGGGTATTATTTAACCTATAAAGTTTAACAGGAATTTTTGCAATTCTCTTTTTTAATTGGAAGATATAGTCTGAAACCTCTGATGTGTTAATCTTTCTGTCGTATAAATTATTTCTTTCAATCTGAATTTGCATTTGTCACCGTTTAGTTTTATCCCAGTGGCCTCAATTATTTTTAAAATTTGGCAGAACCATTTGTCATATTATCCTGTAGGATTGTCCCAGATGAGGACCCCACATACAGTATATCTAAATTATGCCTTCCTAACTGCATTGTATGTTTCTGGGATACACGTCAAAGGCTTGTTAGCAAACAACAATCAGTAATACCCCAAAGTTATGCTAGAAATGCATAAGTCCCTTGGTCAAAATCTTGAAGAAGAGTTTACAATGGACAAATATTTTGCCATCGTCATGTCCTCAGAAATGTACTCTGTAGCCAGGAAAAGAAAAAGGTTTTATTTTATTGTCCTTGCCAAACTTTTGGGGGTATAATGTAAATGACTGGCCTATCTTTTACTGCCAAAGAATAAGTCTGTAGCATGGTTTCTCTGCTTTCCAATTGCTGATCCATTTCAGTTCTTTCCCTGCATACCTTAGGAACTTGGTACATTGTACCTTGATCCTTGGTCTTCATGTAGCACTATCAGCCTCACTTTGCTCACCTATCTCAAACATCAGGCAGGTATTTGTGTTCAATATCAGGGATTTTTACTTATGGCAACATATTGTTTTAATTCGTCTCCAAGCACAGCAGGTTTTCACTTTTGCTATGAGCATTCAAGGTACCCACTGCTCTTTTCAAAAACAGCATTGCACTACCATATCATATGCTCACATATTTTGGAGCATGTGAGACATCACAGCTCATGTATAGAAGGGTGGAACTTGCCTAGCACAGCATGATGCCCACATAATAGAATGATATACACATATCACACACATGGGTAGATCCTGTTGGTCTGATACTTCCTAATTTCATATATTCTCACAAATAGAATTATCCTGCAATATTGTTCCAAAATTGGTCTTCTCATTTCACAAAGGGCTTCCTTCCCTTGTTAAAAACAATACGGATTCTTTACCTTAGTTTCAATGGTCTTTTTGGACTGCTTTTGGTGGCATTTTTGGGTTTCCTTTATCATTGCAGTTCAGTAGAACAACTTTTTTTTCTTTATTAACACCCTTATCATTACTGTTTAGCCAGGCTGGCCTGTCCATACCTCCTAACGTGAAAAGGCTCTTGGAATTATTTTTTGAGCTTTAATGTAATTAATTGCAGGATAAGGAACCAGAGATGCTCCAAAGCATTACAGTGATGATGATATAATGGATAAAATTCTCAGACATATTTTTGTACTAAAAATAAACACACACAAAAAATGAGAACGGTTGGAAAATATGCAGGAAAAAAACCCAGATAGTAATAGGTTCATATAACTTGTTGGGAATGCCTGGTTTACATTTTTAATTAGTGGCGATGAGGGTGGCGAGGTCTAATTACTACTCCACCCTCATTGCGTCATCAGATAATCGCCCGGCCACCCTCTTCAGGGTGACTCGCTCCCTCCTCCAGTTGAGGGGGGGGAGGATCCCCTGGGGGGGAGGGCCGAGGATTTTGCCCAATATCTGCATGACAAAGTCGCTCGGATCCGGGAAGTTCTTGACTCTGACTGGGTGGCCCCGGGGGAGGAGACAGGAGTAAGTCTTGAGACTGTTATATGGGAGGAGTTTGACTCTGTGGCTCCTGAGGATGTGGACAGGATTCTCGGGAGGCTGAATGCAACCACATGTTTACTGGATCCGTGCCCCTCCTGGCTGGTACTGGCTGCCCGGGAGGGTACACGAGCCTGGCTCCAG